>NC_056729.1:1571765461-1571830461 GCF_019279795.1 Protopterus annectens
AGACTGGTAGCCCAACATAATGCATCAGAGATACTTCAGGTGCAGAAAACATTGGGCAAGACAGCAATTCAGGTCATAGCCTGCTATAGGTCACCAACCATGTCCCAAAAGTCACACTCCACGTTCCTAAGCAACCTGGAGCATATTAAGGTCCAACCTAACACTCTCATACTGGGCAACTTCAACTACCCCTCCATTAACTGGGAAAACTACTCATGTACCAATACACTTGCCCAATGTTTCCCGGAATTCATTAATTCCAATGCCATGGACCAGCTCTTTCTTATGCTCACTTTAGGTAGCAATATCCTTGACTTGGTCATCACTGACATGGGCAACCATTGCTCTACACCAATAGTCATCTCCTACCTGGTTAGAACTGATCATAAACAAATCACCTTGAAAAGCCACATCCCTCCTACCCCCCTGCAAAGGTAACCACCATATAAAACTTCTCCAAAGCTAACTTGGGGTCCTAAAAACAAAGGTGGCTAACTTCACGGCACCCATGCAAATGGAGAATAGTTGCATGACCGCCGAATCATACACCAATGCACTGTATGAACACGTACACAAATGCATGGATCTCACCATACCCAATAGAACCAAGACGTTCTCCTCCAAAAAAGGGAAGCCATTCTGGTGGTCCCCTGCCATAAACAAACTCTATAACAGAAGGAGGAAACTGATAAGGTGAAGTCCCAAGACTGGAAAAACTCCCTTATCAGCCTCAACAAAAAGTTGAGATCCCTCATCAAATCCTCTAAAGCTAGCTATGAAAACAGAATTGCAGCAGATAGTAAAGATAAGCACCAAGCCTTCTATAGTTATGTAAAGAATCTCCATGGCAATACCCAGATTTTCTCTGAGCTACTGCACAATGGTACCTCCTATACCGAGCCAACACATATTGCCAGTATGCTGGCCGACAGATTCAGTGCCAACTTTACCCCTCTCTCCCCCACCAAAGGACCAATCACAATACCAGTAGATTGCCAGGCACCCAATATTACTGCTGCACACATTAAAACAGCACTGTCCAAGGCCAAGAATACAGCTTTTATGGGACCTGACAATATCCCTGGCTGTGTTCCACATGAACTACAGAGTGAACTGGCATCTCACCTGTGTGCCCTGTTCAGTCACAGCCTCACCTCAGGCTTTGCCCCTACTGAATGGCACACTGCTACAGTCATCTCTCTCCACAAAGGAGGAGTGACTACAGACCCTGGGAACTATTGCCTCACTAGCCTGACGAATCTGATATGCAAAGCTATGGAATGCATCATCGTGGACGTAATAAACAAGGATATAAGGAATCTCCAAACTCTGGATCCCACACAGTTGGGTTTTTTGAAGGGTAGATCATGCCTGCTCAACCTGGTCGACTTCTTTCGGTCAGTCACCAGAGCTGTGGATGAAGGCAAGGTGGCTCAGAGAGCCTACCTTGATCTGGCCAAGGCCTTTGATACTATTCCCTACTCGGGTATCACATAAAAACTCACTAAGCTAGGCATCAACCTCTATATCACTAGGTGGATTGCAAACTGGCTCACAGTAGCTGACTCCAAGTCAGACTGCCGACCAGTCACAAGTGGAGTCCCACAGGGTTCGATCCTGGGTCCTCTCCTGTTTGGTATCTACTTCTTTGAAGTCCAGGCCAACACAAATGGACTCTGTCTGATAGAGTTCACAGACGATTGCAAGTTGGAAGCTATTATTAACTCTCCAAGTGATGTTGACATCCTACAGAAAGGCCTCACTGAGACCAACGACTGGTGTTGGAACCATGGCTTTAAGCTCAATGCCAAAAAATGTGTCGTCATCCCCTTTGGAAAAAACCTGGTTCCCATAAATTACCACATCGATGGTAGTCCACTGAACACAGAAGGTGTTATAAGAGATCTGGGAACACAGGTTGACATCAACCTCTCTTTTGACCACCATATTGCCACTGTGGTCAGAAAGTCCTTCTATGTGGCACATCGCATTACTTAGGTTTTGCATCCAGGAAGAAAGAGATCATTGTCTACCTCTACTCTTCCCTCATTAGGCCAGTCATTGAATACAATGTCCCATTTGGCATGTACCTCACTAGACACCTGCAACAACTGAAGAGGTCACAAATGTACCTCACAAAGAGGATCCTAGGCCTTAAACACTTGTCCTATATGGCCAGATTCAAAAAACTCCAATTATTCTCTGTCTCATTTCACCTACTTAGAGGCGATCTCTGCTTGACTTACAAAGCCATGTCTGACCCAGCTCTGTTAGAAATGCTACATCTAAAGAAGTCCCAATCCCTTTGCACCACATGCTCCAGAGACCTCAACCTCGTTACCACAATCAACAGAACAAGCTGGAGGGACAGGTTCATAACCCAGAGACTATCCATGCTATGGAATAGACTTCCCGTACATGTCAAACGGAGCACCTCACTGTCCCTCTTTAAGAGAAATATTGATGAGTGGATGGGAAATAGAAAATTCACCCTGGGAATCACTCTAGTGGATCTACTCGACAAAGACACTGTATCATTCCAATTTTGTATATGTGCTGCCAAAGCAAGCACAATCTTTTAATGAGGCAAGCTTTTTCCAGTGGTGAGAATCAAACCTTGCAGACTAGAGGCAAACACCTAAATCATTGCACCACTGGGCCTTTCTTTCACTGGGAACTAAGGTCAGGAGGCATGATGCCAAGGTAATCCTATGGGCTAGGCTTGTAAAGGCTCCAGGGGTATTAGCCTAGTACATACCTATGAACCTATGAACCTATAAACAGCTGGATGCATATGCATCCAGGAGTCCCTGATGAATCAGTCAGTGATTGCCAATGCCGTCTCATCCCTATGAGAAGAGGGACACATGTGCACCCAGGAGTGCCTGATGAATCACTCAGAAACTGCTAGTGTTAAAGTACCTTCACTACACGGATAAGATCTCCCTCTGGTGGCTGCATGGTAAGCTGTCTAAGATGGATGATTTTGAGCCTTTTGATACATTTACATGTACAAGTGGCTGTACCCTCATTTACATGAACAAGTGGCTGTAGCGTCATTTATGTGAACAAGTGGTTGTACCCTCCACATGCACATTTGCTCAATTTCTAGTGATGAATTTATCTCACGTAAATCAGAATAACAGTAATGTAACACATCAAAGCAGCAAAGACAGTAGCAATATATATTAGAAAAGATAAGTGTTTGCTGTACACGCACCCCTCTGACTCATTAGCCTACACAGCTTATGTCTATAGGAAATACAGTGCTCCGTGTATTACTGCCTGTTTACAGAAATACATACATTTGTCAGTGCAAAGCAATACATACATAAACACACAGTTATAGTACATAATGCACCATAATAATCTAACACTTCAGCACTGACATCAGTGTTCCATTCATACAATACAATCATATTACATTTGCATGACCTAATAAACTAGTCTAATACCACAGTCTCATTGTCATGGTACAATACAACTCGGGTAAGCATACACCAGTCCTGATACCCAGGAGCATAGCTAGGTTATCAGGTGCTCTTTGCAGATCCCCAAATTGGCACACCTTCAACTCAAGTTGAGGAGCAAAAAAAAAAAAAAAAAAAACAAAATTCTTCTTTAAAATGTCTAAATGGAGTTGAAGACTAAAAATAAATAAAGAAAAAATTACTTTAGCAAGATACCTTCTAACAACATAATAATGTCTGCTACCATTAAATTGCCGAACACTCATTGCTTCAGATTCATTAGTACATGACAAAAAACTCCGTAAATGGACAGTGCAGAAGTCATCTATACCACACTGTCTATAAATTCAAGAAAACACAATATAATTGGCTGCTATATCCCACCTGGAAATAATGCCCCAACTATAAAACATTTATTGCACTGGGCAAGTAGTACCCTTAGTCAGGAGACATTCATATTAGCTGATTTTAATTTAGACTAGCTTGCATGGGATACAGATCACCCCATCCATCACTTAAACTTGCATGGTTTTACACAAACTATTCAAGAACCTATCTGAATAGATAAAGCTAGTAAAAAACAATCCACCTTGGATTGGATATTATTAAATAACTCTTCTCACTCATTCCAATCAGGTTGCCTTCCTGATGGTCTGAGTGACCACCTACCCACATTTCTTATATGACAACACATATTCCCACCAAACCCTACTATGTTTAACAACTTAGAAAAAAACATAACTTTAATCTTGACAACTACCTAGCTGACTGACAAAGTAGCAATTGGACTCCACTCAAATACCTTGACTTAGATGATGCAGATAACCACTTTAATAAATCCTTTTTAGATATATTAAATGCACATGCCCCTGTTAGAACCATCAGAGTAAAATCAAACTATGCACCCTGGCTAAGCAGAGACACTAGGGCCCTTCTGAAAACTAGAGATAAAACCTGGGAACTATGGCATAAGACTAACACAGTAGTTTCTAAACAACAGTATCAGGAACTTAGAAATAAGGCAAAAAAAAAAAACAAAAACACATAAAACAGGTTAAAATAAATTTCTATCATAACATTCAAAATACATACCAAAAAAATAAAAAACCTCAAAAACTCTGGCCTGCTATAAACTCAATCCTTCACTCCTTCACTCAGGAAAATCTACTACACCAACCCCAAACATCCACAGCAATTACGATAGCAGATCCACCATTTTTCAAAAAACATTTTACTGAATCTATAATTGCCCTTTGCAAGCAGCAAACCCCTACTCCTGATACCAAACCAGCCTTGTTCTCTTTCTCCCCAGTTCCTACAGCCACTATAAAAAAACTTCTCCAGAAACTAAAACCTACTACACTTGCCATAAATAACTTACCCAGTGAATATCTCAAAATTGCAGCTAAATCTATAGCCTTCCCAGTATTAATCCTTATAAATAGATCCATTCTTGAAAACAAGGTTCCTCAACTGTGGAAAGTCTCTCATGTAATCCCACTTCATAAAGGGGGACCTTCCTCAGAACTGACAGACTATCATCCAATTTCTATTCTTTCCCCTCTTTCTAAGCTACTCAAAATGTGTATTCATCTCCAGGTCATGAAATTCTTACTAACAAATAACCTTCTGTCAAACACTCAGCATGGGTTTTGCCCATCGCATAGTACCACTGCAGTTCTCTTATCTTTCAATAATACCGTAAATTATCACAGGAAAAACAACTTTGTATCTGCTATCTTTCTAGACCTATTCCAAACTAATAGATATACTAACTGAACTAACCTTCTCACCACCTGCCACAGTTTGGTTTAATAACTATTTATCTGGCCATCAACAATCTGTTCTATGGCAGGGTGGCATATCTCCTCACCCTCCTTTATCCATTGATGTCCCCCAACGATCTGTCTTAGGCCATCTCCTTTTCTCCCTTTTTATTAATAATCTACACACAGCTACTCCACTTGGTTGTATAATACAGTATGCTGATGATTCAGCACTTATCTGTGCTGCCACTTCTCTATCAGGTCTTCATTCTCAAACACAGGAATCTTTCACTTCTGTTGAAACATGGTTAGCCAGTGCCCATCTAATCCTGAACCCAAACAAAACTAAATTATTACTCTTCCAACCTAACACCACATCTATCTCATGCCCACCCTTTAACATAATAGCCAAAGACAATACTGTCATCTCCCTGACAACCCATACAAAGCTTCTTGGAGTGGAAATATACAATAACCTAAACATTGACTTACATGTCTCCCTAACAATAAAAAAAAGTCCATAAGAAACTTGGAAGTCTATATAGGCACAAAAGATTCTTGACCAAAATGGCCAAAATTACACTAACACAAACCCATCTGCTCTCCACTCTACTATATGCCTCTCCTATTTTAACTAATGTTAAGAAAACTGACCTATGTAAGCTAGAAGCATGTTATAATAAAATTGCTAAGTTTGCATCTGACTGCCCATATAGAACACATCATTGTACAGCTTTAAGGTTACTAGACTGGCTTGAACTTCCCAACATTATTCTTTACAACCAACTCTCTCTAACTCACAAAATCGTAACACAACCAACCAGAACTCCTGCATTACAAAATCACATCCTTCCTTACAGTTCCAGCAGACCACTTCGCTTGAAAAATAAGAACTTATTCACTTTCTCCAAGGCCAACAACACTGCAGGAGAATCTTTATTTTCCAGCTATATATCTCTTATATAGAACTCCCTTTCTAACTCCATTCTCTCAATCTCATCCACTAAACACTTTAAGCCATCACTTAATACTTATCAAAAAAAAAAAAAAAGTGGCTATGTTCCTGTACTAACCCCTTGTGAATCCTTTGATACATCATAGTATACCCCAACCATATCCAACTTCTTCCCTGGTGTTTAATCTGTTTATTCCTATTGGCCTGTCTTAATTTATATCTTGGCATAAGTCATACTGTACAGTACTAGCTATGTTCAAAGCCTAGGTTTTGTTGCCATGATGTATCAGATTTGTGTTTTCTTATGTTTACTACATTTTGTTTACTTTATACTTTATTGATTATTGTAATTCGTGCATTAAAATTTACTGTTACTTGTGGAGCTTTTCTTCCCGGGCCTCCTCTGAAAAAGGACCTGTGTCCAGTTGGACTTTCCCAGTAAACAAATGTTAAATAAAATAAATAAATAGATAAATAATAGGAAAACAAACAGTATGTTTACACCAATACAGTATATTACAAGGAAACACAGCACAACTGGTCAATGACCGGCAACAACATAAAAAACAAAGAATTTCCACCGAAACAATGAAGCCAATAACGGTTTATTGCTCAATGATCCACAAAAGTTGCACATAAATATCCACTTAACAACTAAGCGCTTTCGCCAAGGTTAAAAAACCATAGGCATCTTCAGAGTTGTTCGTTTACAATGCATTCTCCCCTTTTGTATAACTTCAATTACATTAATTAACCAATCATTCGATAACAATTGATAATCATTAAAGACACAATAAAATAATGACTTACACCTACCTAATATACAAAAATACTTGTCAGTTATCTAATATAATAAACCCCCATATGTAAACACAAGTAAAACACTTTAAAATGTGCTTGAAACTTCAATTTTTGCTGATACATGTATTATATATTATTTTCACTAAGCAATCGTGTCTAATGATATATACAGAAATATTTGTATATATATATATATATATATAAAATTATACTTTCATTGCCTAATGGTAAATGACATGTGAAAAATATATGCAAATGAAAAATACACCTGTAAAATTGGCACTTTTTCCCCTATCATAAAATAACACAAAAGTTCTTATTGTATTAAACTAACCAATTCTGTTCTGTTTTATTTTTAAGAAAGGCTTTATAGAAATGAACTCGTTGAGCCCTGGTGGACTTGTTGCATTTGTCCGTATTTACCACAAAGACTCATGTGCCTCTAAAATGGACTCCCAATCCCCACCCCACTTATTGTCAGTAATTTTATCAATAACAAAAAATAAAAATTTCCTAAAATTAACGCACTGCCTAGAGTGCAAATATAAGGCATTATGTAAATCCTTATTTTTGATAGCTCTCAGATGTTCACTAATCCTGTCCCTTAATCTACGGGTGGTCTTCCCTATGTAAAAACCAGGACAGGAAAGACAAGTGGCCACATAGACCACTCTTTTAGAGTTGCAATTACATTTTCCTGGACAATTCACAGAGACAACAAACCCACTGATGTCCACATAAGGTCCATTGTTAATGTACCTACAATACCTACAATTCTCGCACTTGGACATATGCCTTTTTAGCCCAGGTTTCTGTAGTATACAGTAGTACTAGTTGCACCACTGGTTTGTACTCCTTCCTTTTCAGCTTCTTTGGCATTCTTCTGTCATACAGTATCCTTCATACTCTGTGGCAGTTTTGCTCAGAGTCTGTCTCTAATGCCACATCATTTGCATATAGCAACTTTGTTGATCTGTCCCCTCTTACTTGTTTGCTAATGTAGTTCATTACTAGTGTAACAGTTGTGGGCTCAGAGTTGAACGCTGGTGCATACCCATTCCCTCTAGGAACCCCTCTCTGAGGCCAAACCTTGTTTGTACTTGAATTATTGCATCCTTCTACATAGCTTGCACTAATTCTACCAATGTTTCTAGGACTTCGAACCACTGAAGAACTGCCCAAATCAGCTTTCATGGGACCTTGTCATATCCCTTTCTCCTAGTCTAGGAATGCACACTTGGACTATTTCCTCATCTCTAGCTTCTTCTCAGCTACCTGTCTCACTACAAGCATCAGATCAGTTGTGCTGCATCCTGATTTGAATCCAAACTACTCATATCCCATCTTACTTTCTACTACTCTGTGTATTCATTTATCAATCACCCTCTACAGAACTTGCATGCATTGTGACAGGAATTTGATACCACTGTACTGCACACTGTTGCAAATGTTCCCTTTATTTTTGAACACTGGCACTAGTATGCTTATTGTCCAGCCATCTGGGATATGCCTTTCTCACCACACTGCTCTGAGTACCCTCAGGAGTAATTTCTCCCCTATATCACCCATCATCTTTATCATATCTGCTGTGTCCTCATCTGAGCCTGCTGCTTCCCCTGAATTCATTTTCCTAAGGGCTGCTCTTATGTTTTCTATGTTGCGTTCCTGCTCTTCTCTCATTGTAGGCTGTGTTTGATGCAGTACAGCTTCTATGGAATTTTTTTCATTCAGAAGCTGCTGGAAGTATTCCTTCCATCTGTATTTTATGTCCTGTGGACCAGTGAGCAGGTTGTTGCTGGCATCCCTTATGAAGGGTGTCTGACTATCTTCTTTATCTTTCTGTCTTTGTCTTGCAACCTGATATAGTTTTTTTGTGCCACCTGCTTAGTCACTTTCCAGAAGTTGGCAGAGTGCCTCTGATACCTAGTTCTTTGCTATTGCAAATCCTTTCTTTGCCTCTTTGTTAGCCAACCAGTATTCCTTCCTAGCCTGGTCTGCCTTTGATATACATATATATATATATATATATATATATATATATATATATATATATATATACATATATATAGGGTCTATATTAGATCAGCGAATGCTTAAACAAACGAACGCTGATTGATCAAACTTATTTAAGCGAATGTTCAAAATATCGAAGCAACAGAAACCCGAATTTTTTGCAAGGGAAAGAATTCGGTTGTCCGTTTCTGTTGCTTCGGTATTTTCAGAGCTGTGGTGGAAAGCTAAGGGTCGGATTCAGGTAAGTGTGCTATTGTCTGGATGTGAGTGTTAGGGTTGATTAGGTGAGTTAGGGTTAGGGCGCGGGTTAGGTATGTGTGCGATTGTGTGGACGTGAGGGTTAGGGGGGTTTAGGTGAGTTAGGGTTAGGGAGCAGGTGAGGTGAGTGTGCGACAGTGATGGACCTTAGGGTTAGGATTTGGGTTAAGATAAGTAGATAGTTAGTGGTGTGTGCATAGTTTAGTGTAGGGTTAGGTGTCAGATTTTAGGTGTATGTGTGTGGATACCATTTAACTAATAGCCAAAGACCAAAATGGTCAAAATTACATTAACACAAACCCATCTGCTCTCCACTCTACTATATGCCTCTCCAATCTTAACTAATCTTAGGAAAACTGACATATGTAAGCTAGAAGCATGTTATAATAAAATTGTTACGTTTGCATCTGACTGCCCATATAGAACACATCATTGTACAGCTTTAAGGATACTAGACTAGCTTGAACTTCCCAACATTATTCTTTACAACCAACTCTCTCTAACTCACAAAATCGTAACACAACCAACCAGAACTCCTGCATTACAAAATCATATCCTTCCTTACAGTTCTAGCAGACCACTTTGCTCGAAAATAAGAACTTGTTCACTTTCTCCAAGGCCAACAACACTGCAGGAGAATCTTTATTTTCCAGCTATACATCTCGTATATAGAACTCCCTTTCTAACTCCATTTTCTCAATCTCATCCACTAACCACTTTAAGCCATCACTTAATGCTTATCAAAAAAAAAAGTGGCTATGTTCCTGTACTAACCCCTTGTGAATCCTTTGATACATCATAGTATACCTCAACCATATCCAACTTCTTCCCCGGTGTTTAATCTTTTATTCCTACTTGCCTGTCTTAACTTTATATCTTGGCATAAGTCATACTGTACAGTACTGGCTATGTTCAAAACCTAGGTTTTGTTGTCATGATGTATCAGATTTGTGTTTTCTTATGTATACTACATTTTGTTTACTTTATACTTTATTGATTATTGTAATTTGTGCATTAAAATTTACTGTTACTCGTGGAGCTTTTCTTCCCGGGCCTCCTCTGAAAAAGGACCTGTGTCCAGTTGGACTTTCCCAGTAAACAAATGTTAAATAAAATAAATAAATAGATAAATAATAGGAAAACAAACAGTATGTTTACACCAATGCAGTATATTACAAGGAAAAATAGCATATTTCTTACTTGCTTAGTAAGACCACTATATGATTTAGTTGTTTAACATCCAGCAATATAAACATCTCACTTTTTCTCTGCAGATACATCTGTCTATGAATATTTATAAATGTATGCATGCATGTATGCACGTATGCATACACAAATATAGAGATACACACACATACACACATGTGTATATATACACACACACACACACACACACACACACACACACACACATATACACACACACACACACACACACACACACACACACACACACACACACACACACACACACACACACACACACACATATATATATGTATTGTTTACTATCAAATGTCGGACATTTATAAGCACGAACGGTGATATTACCTTCACATTTCATCAACTCATGAATATTAAGGAGGTCATATGAGCGACACGACAATATCAACAGTGTTTTCAATGTTAATGTCGACAGTTGCCAATATTATATATGCTTTGTGTCCCTAGACTCTGAAAAGAGCAGTTAAACAGTCAGTCTTTGGTATGCCAACGGTCTCATTGTCGACCTTGCCAATTTACATGTGACTAACGTTTAAATGAATTTGAGTATTTTGATAGTAAACCTGTATGTATATATATATATATATATATATATATATATATATATATATATATATATATATATATATATATGTAGATATAGATATATAGATATACAGATATAGATATACAGGTGCCTTAAGTTGAATTGGATTTTACATCATTTGAATAAGCCAGTACAGTGGTTTGAAAATCAGCTGATTGAAAAACACCGGTACAGTGGATATCGGAATATATACCCTTTCCCCACTGTAGTGTGATGTCAGACTTAGTTTATATAATTAGCAGTTGTCTGTATTTTTTTTCTTTTTTGATCCTTTGTGGATTTATGCTCATGTTTCCACAGAAAGTAGTCAACCAATGTTGGATCGACTATTTTCTGTTTCGATGGAAGATTATGCTTACATACATATACACATATATATATAGTATATGTATATATAATACACATTAGATACAGCAACCAAGTACCCTTGTACACATTGAATATGCATACCAACATGCATATACTATATCGCACTCTGCATGATCACATTGTGAGCTATGATGAGCTCAAGGCATTGCCTACTACCTGCATGTAACCTACAGTAAGCAGTAAGTGCACATTACACTTGCATATCACATATCTGTCACTTAGTGAATTCTTGAGGTGGCTTATCCTGGACCTACTCCTTTCACTGGCATAGGCCCTCACCTCCCCCCTCTCAAGGGTGCCGTAGCAGTAATATACCTGCTCCACAACAGACAGACACAAGACACACCATTACACTGTAATGCAAGTGTAGGTGCCATTTTGTATTTTGTAGTCAATACTGTCCATTTGAATCTGAAGAAGAAAATGGCACCCCTGTGATGTCTATTATAAATGTATGTATCAGTAAACATGAGGAATACATTTCAGCGAATTATATCCTGGGTGTACACAAATGAGGGCAGATGGCATCAGTTCTTTGAGTACTTCACATGAATATGTTACATATAGGTTTTCGCTGCTCAATGTGGCCTTCACTGTCTGGAAGAAATTTCTTGTCCTTTAGAACAGTCAATGCAAATGAAGCTCATGAATAATGTGAGATATAATTGGACACATATATTCCATCACAGAGCATATACCATGATAATGGTTAATTCTTTCCAGATATCACTTTACATTTCTAATTCTTTACAGATATCATAATGTAAAGTGTTACTATTCAGAAGTCTATGGATTGTCAGGAATGTGCTCCTACATATTTTATTTCTCACTTATTTTGCAGGCGCATGTGTCACATGTGTTACATGTTACATGTTGAAGGCATGTGCATTTGTGTTGATGTGGTGGTGAAGACCAGGCAGTGCTCCATTCCAGTACAGTAATATTCTCCAGGCTGCATGTAGCGTGTTCTGAAAATGTTTACTGTGTAATAACTGCTAACGTGATTGGTGATATGCACAGCCAAAACTTACCATCACAAAATATTTAAACAACAGTACCTTTACCTCATCAACTTCACAACAAAATAAATCTATAAAGGTCACATTGAATGGAGAAAACCTTTGTCCTGGCTAGCCAAACCTAGGCGAGATACAATAAAAGTAAAGCTCCAGCATATACTGCCTATGCTCTGAGTATAAAAAAGGATCAGCGATGTTAAAAATCCCTCGATCGGCATTTATTTCAATGAATTATGACGAGTACTTTTGTCAAATACAGACTTCTTCAGAGTTTATGTTTGATACAGGACATTTAAATGCAGCAAAAGTGGGGCATGAAGAAGGGAGTGTTTGTCTAAGTGACAGATTGTGTTTGTTGGAGATGAAATCATATAACTTGCGCAGAATAATTAAAACTCTCTTTGTTTTAGATGACTTTACAAATCTACAGTCGTGTGCATATCTAAAATGCATTTAACAGCAACATTCATTTTACTGCATTATTTAAACAGCAAATCTTTTTTCAAAGCATGATATATTACCGTTTTTCATCTGTTAATTCGTACTGTATAGTTCTGTTTAAAAAATGCTTGTAGTTTGCCTGGTCAGAATTTGAGGATGCAGCAGGTTATAAGTAATTTTGTTTTTAGACCTCCAGATCTTTTTTAGTATGGATATCCTTTAAATCTGTAGTTAAACACTAGTGTTTAAACAGAACATAGAGAGTAATTTTAATTTTTAGAAACAGTGGTGAGGGCCCACTTTTTCTTAGTAATGTACTATGCCTTTTCCTCTATGTTCAAGAGCAAGTGGTTAGTAGATATATCACGCACCATGGTTTGCCAGGAGGTTGTTCTGTCATAGATCCCTTAAGGTTTGTGAACATTCACAGATCTTTCAATAACTGAATCACAAATGTCATACATGTGGAAGATCTGGTTTAGGTAGAGCCCCCTTGTCCTCTTTACTAGTGGGTGTTAACCCTAATTCTAACTTTGCCCCTTCCCTCAACCCTAACCTTACACCTTACCTTCATAAAAACCTTCCCATAACACTGCCACTATTCAGACAAATTTGAAGACAGTGTTATGGGGGTTTTAGTATTAATATCAGGATAGGAAAAAGTTTTCTTGTCTCAATATTATTTCATTTGATAGTTTTCAATATTGTATACGTTCAAACTTTTTTTTGGTGTTTTCTGTTCTACATTAAATTAGTTTGATTATACACAATATAATCATACAGACACACACACACACACACACACACACACACACACACACACACACACACACACACACACACACACACACACACACACACACACCTCTCTATCTATATATAATCATCACCATCAACCCCCTTCACTTCTTATTTTCTATATGGGGCTGGGATGTTGTGTCAACTGTTACCATCTCTCTCTCTCTCTCTCTCTCTCTCTATTTAATGACACTCTCCTGCCTTCTCCGACACTCATGCCTGACTTTCTCAGAGCTTCTCTCACACAATCCTTCCACCTCTTTGCTGGTTGCCCTTGCTTCCTCTTCTTCTTCTTCCTGTCTGTCCCAAATCTTCTTCACGAGATTGTCTTCTGCTTTTCTGCACGTGCCCAAACTGCCATAATCTGTTGTCTTCGAACTTTTCTGTAACTGGAGCTACTTTTTTCTGCTCTGGTGTTCTCTTGCCTTTATCTGTCCCACAGTGTGCATCCTACCACCTGTCTCAGGCACTTCCTCTCCATCACCCCTAGTTTCTGCAACTGCTCTGCCTTTTTAGCCCCGGTTTCTGTAGCATACAGTAGTACTAGTTGCACCACTGGTTTGTACTCCTTCCTTTTCAGCTTCTTTGGCATTCTTCTGTCATACAGTATCCTTCATACTCTGTGGCAGTTTTGCTCAGAGTCTGCCTGTACTGCCACATCATCTGCATACAGCAACTTTGTTGATCTGTCCCCTCTTACCTGTTTGCTAATGTAGTCCATTACTAGTGTGAACAGCTGTGGGCTCAGAGTTGAACGCTGGTGCACACCTATTCCCTCTAGGAACCCCTCTCTGAGGCCAAACCCTGTTTGTACTTGAATCATTGGGTCCTTCTACATAGCCTGCACTAATTCTACCAATGTTTGTAGGACTTCGAACCACTGAAGAACTGCCCAAATCACCTTTCATGGGACCTTGTCATATCCCTTTCTCCTAGTCTAGGAATGCACACTTGGACTATTTCCTCATCTCTAGCTTCTTCTTAGCTACCTGTCTCACTACAAACATCAGATCAGTTGTGCTGCATCCTGATTTCAATCCAAACTACTCATATCCCATCTTACTTTCTACTGCTCTGTGTATTAATTTATCAATCACCCTCTACAGAACTTTCATGCATTGTGACAGGAATTTGATACCACTGTACTGCACACAGTTGCAAATGTTCCCTTTATTTTTGAACACTGGCACTAGTATGCTTATTGCCCAGCCATCTGGGATATGCCTTTCTCACCACACTGCTATGAGTACCCTCAGGTGTCATTTCCCCCCTATCTCACCCATCATCTTTATCATATCTGCTGTGTCCTCATCTGAGCCTGCTGCTTCCCCTAAATTCATTTTCCTAAGGCCTGTTCTTATGTTTTCTTTGTTGGGTTCCTGCTCTTCTCTCATTGTAGGCTGTGTTTGGTGCAGTACAGCTTCTATGGAATTTTTTTTCATTCAGAAGCTGCTGGAAGTATTCCTTCCATCTGTATTTTATGTCCTGTGGACCAGTGAGCAGGTTGTTGCTGGCATCCCTTATGAAGGGTGTCTGACTATCTTCTTTATCTTTCTGTCTTTGCCTTGCAACCTGGTATAGTTTCTTTGTGCCACCTGCTTAGTCACTTTCCAGAAGTTGGCAGAGTTTCTCTGATACCTTGTTCTTTGCTATTGCAATTCCTTTCTTAGCCTCTTTGTTAGCCAACCAGTATTCCTTCCTAGCCTGATCTGCCTTTGATATATATATATATATATATATATATATATATATATATATATATATATATATATATATATATATAGGGTCTATATTAGATCAGCGAATGCTCAAACAAGCGAACGCTGATTGATCAAACTTATTTAAGTGAATGTTCAAAATATCGAAGCAACAGAAACCCGAATTTTTTCCAAGGGAAAGAATTCGGTTGTCCGTTTCTGTTGCTTCGGTATTTTCAGTGCTGTGGTGGAAAGTTACAGGTCTGATTCAGGTAAGTGTGCGATTGTGTGGATGTGAGTGTTAGGGTGGGTTAGGTGAGTTAGGGTTAGGGCGCGGGTTAGGTATGTGTGCGATTGTGTGGATGCGAGGGTTAGGGGGTGTTTAGGTGAGTTAGGGTTAGGGAGCGGGTGAGGTGAGTGTGCGATAGTGACGGACCTTAGGGTTAGGATTTGGGTTAAGGTAAGTAGATGGTGGTGTGTGCATAGTTTAGTGTAGGGTTAGGTGTCAGATTTTAGGTGTATGTGTATGGATTTCTGTTTGTTTGGTGTGCTTGTGTTGTGTATATGTGTTTTGGATCAGCGATTTTTTTCCCTAGGAAAAAAATCGCTGATCTGACAGTTTGAGATTGTAAGCTTTCGCTTACATAAGTTCGATCAATCAGCGTTCACTTTTTTTTAGCGTTTGCTGATCTAATATAGACTATATATATATATATATATATATATATATAAAAAAAAAATATATATATATATATATAGATAGATAGATATATGGATCTACTTCAGTAGATCGAACATATTACAAGTTCGAACCACATATGGCCGAGACCATATGTTCGAACTTGTAATAGTTCGAACTTATGGTCTCAGCCATAGGAGGTTCGAACTTGTTATATGTTTGATCTACTGAAGGGGACCCATATATATATATATATATATATATATATATATATATATATATATATATATATATATATATATATATATATATATATATATATATAGGGCTCTATGTCAAAATAACAAATTACCATAATGGCGAGTTGCAAAATGGTGACATGGCAATGATGAAAGTTTACCTTCACAAACATCCAGATCATCATAACTTTTTGCCAGAAAAGAAGTCAGCTGACCAATGTGGTGAACTTTGCCCTTTTCTCCATTGTAGTGCGATCTTGGAGTCATACCTCTCAACTGTACAGATTTTCACAGAATGTCCAGATTTTTGCTTCATATTTTTGGCCTGTTACTCATAAAATTTGTGGCTTTCTTGCAAATCACTGAGGAATAAAGTCACTAAATTATGACAAACATTTGAGTTTCAGACTTTATATCCTTCAGAAAATGACTTCTAACAAAAATCCTATTATTCTAACAACTTTCTAAGTTTATAGGGCAATATTTATAATCTGTCCCCATCTTTGTGCTTTTGTCCCCCCCATTATTTTCAGCTTTGTCCAGATTTATTGTGATTAGAGGTGCTCAATATTTGAGTTGTTTGGCTTCTGCTACATGCCTACAGTCAACTGTTACTAGCTGAGTTAAGTACAAACTTGCAGTGTTAAAGATTGTACTGCATTTTATTTTTCTGTCTATTTAATTGTTTCATTGAATATTGTGGTCTGTGTCTCTCTGTAGTTATTTATTGTTCTGTTTAATTGTTTCATAGAATACTGTGGTCTTCCTCTGTCTCTGCAGTTAGTTTCCTGATCGCCCTCCCTGTTCTTGTTGTGGTATTAATCTTGGTGGCTTTGGAATTGCCCGCTCCTCCTGTAAATTTGTGTTTGAGCACTCCTCCTGGGTCTATCTCATTTGCACACTCAACCGAGTACAGTGAGACCATATTTTGACTTCAGACACACCTACAAGTCCTATCTGTTCAGCTCTATCCCAGCTTTATTCCAGTCTGTGTCACTAACTCATTCTACCTAATACAGAGAAAACATTTGTGAAGGACAAGCCACTTAGGTCCTTAATTTTGAATTATCTTCTGTTTCTCCTTTCTCCCTTTCCACTTTCCAAAAAAAAAAATTTCTAAGCTTGTTTCCTGCCTTTCCTGTAACTAGTCTAGTCCAGATACAGATTTGGTGTAACCAGGACTGTTGGTAAGCTTCTGACACCCCAAAGCCTTTCTGTGTTGGGGGGAAGCCTTCTAGCTTATCAGTGGGAGTGGTAAGCACTAGGTAGCCTATCTACCACAATAGTGGTTTCTGGCCCAGAAATTGTAGTTTATTGGCCATTTGGGCAGTTTTTCCATCTCTTTCAACTTTCTGGTTTACAAGCCTGCGTTTGCGCTTGTTTCCCACCTTTCCTGTAACTAGTCTAGTCCAGATACAGATTTGCTGTATCCAGGACTGTTTGTAAGCTTCTGAGCCCCCCCAAGCCCTTCTGTGTTGGAGGGAAGGCTTCTAGCTTATCAGTGGTAGTGGTAAGCACTAGGTAGCCTGTCTACCACAAGAGGGTTTTCTGGCCCAAAGATTGTAGTTTATTGGCTGTTTGGGCAGTTTTTCCATCTCTTTCAACCTTCTGGTTTAAAAACCCATGTTTGTGCTTGTTTCCCACCTTTCCTGTAACTAGTCTAGTCCAGATACAGATTTGCTGTATCCAGGCGTCTTGTAAGCTTCAGAGCCCCCCAAGCCTTTCTGTGTTGGAGGGAAGCCTTCTAGCTTATCAGTGGGAGTGGTAAGCACTAGGTAGCCTATCTACCACAAGAGTGGTTTCTGGCCCAGAAACCGTAGTTTATTGGCCATTTGTGCAGTTTTTCCATCTCTTTCAACTTTCTGGTTTAAAAGCCCGAGTTTGTGCTTGTTTCCCACCTTTCCTGTAACTAGTCTTGTCCAGATACAGATTTGCTGTATCCAGGGCCGGCCTTAGGCATAGGTGAACTAGGCGACTGCTTAGGGCGCCGTAAAGGCCGGCATGAGAAAGGGCGCATTTTCACTTTTCACTTGTATCACTTGTCAGCATTGCGCCCGGCCCCAATGTCTTCACTTGTCAGCATTGCGCCATGCTCCATTGTAGCCTTGCACCCTCCCCCACTTCTGTAATGCAATCACAGTCACAGCACATAGAACTGAATGGCTCACCCCCCCCTCCTCCTCCTCCTCCCTCCCCGTGACAAGTTTCAGTGGCTGCTCTTTTCGGCATTATTTAAAGCATCCAATCAGTGATGCTTTCATACCACTGATGTCCCTGGCTACTGCTTCAATCCCGAGTATATAATGCAGCTCCCGCCCGCCTCTTATTCCTTTCTTCATTGACGAGATAGAGGCGGGCGTATCTATTGGCTGTCATTACTTCCTGTTCCTGATCTGTGGACTGTCTGGACGGCGTGGATCATCAGCGGACTGACTCTCTGTACAACACCCGGGCTACAAGTGCGATTTTTTTTTCCTGCTGCCTGCATGACTCCTTCTGTCCCTTTTTTTGCTTCCCGGCTTGGCTTTTGAAGAGGTAAGTCGATTCATCATTCATTCATTTCACTTCAAATTTCAGGCAGCCGAATATTTGTTAGTACAGCGTACAGGCTTCAGCATTGAATAAAAATCAAAGTATGGAAACTGTACTGATAGCCTCATAGCCAGTTTAAAAATATATCGGTAAAGCATTTTAGTAATTTTATAAGCCCTTCAGTTTTCTAGCATATTTCCATGCTGTGTAAGATGCAGTCGTCTGATGCTGCATATAAATGGTAATCGATGAAATAATGTAGGGATAACGCGAATGAACAAACAGGAAAACTGTAAATGTCCTGTTTTAGGCAAAGTTTGAATAACCGGGGAGTGAACGTAAGGGAATGTAGCGCAGATGAGAGTAGAAACGTTTGAGTCTGAAATGTGGGTTATTGAAATACTCTTGTAATCTGATGTTTAAAAGTACATTGACTATGTTTGGCTGCTTGTCCTGTAGTAAATGAAAGCTGCTCTTAAGGGCATTCATTCACCATTTAGCATTTGTTTAGGCACATGCAACAGCCAATACAGGTGCCGGCAGGAAAATGTTAACCAATAGCTTCAGATTTCTAATGGATTAATTTAATAATTATGAACAGAAGACAGCAGAGAAACCAGTAAAGACAGCATGCACATTCTTTCAGTGTGTTGGGATTGGGAAGGTTCGGAATGCTAAGGCCCAGTACTCCATGCTTGCTAGGTCTGCACGGTAGCTAAAACATTATCACTTTTTTAACCATCTGATTGTAAAACATTGCTTTCGTAACTAGCACATGCATACATGAACATAAGAGGTGTGTTTTTTTTCTGGATTACCGGGGGTGGGGGAGGATAGTCTTCTTTGTTTATGCATGATTTCTAAATTCCTAAACCTGCAAGGACAACTGTCTGATTAAAATTCTAAATGTACCTTAACCTCATATAACATTTTGTTAAATAGCAGTAAATATTTGCATATTTAACTTTTTTTTATTATTGCATGTTTTGTTGAGTAATGTTTGCTTACTCAGTGCAAACTTCATCATGGTGTTGAAGGAAGGTGAGGGGAAGACAAGAATTCAGTTTTGTGGCTGTTAGCACCAGTTTCTTGGTTTTTAAAACCTCATCCATTGTGTGGTTCTTCTTGGAGCTGCTGTGATGATCTGTCTTAAATGCATTGTCCTTTGTTGGGAGTCCATGGAGGGGTTTGCGTTGTGAAATTTCATAAAGCTGCTTTGTTTTTTGTTTTTGTGGGGTGGGGAAGTGATATGTGGTGGGGTTCCATGTGTGCTGCATGAACATTGGGTCTCCTTTTGGACTCATTTGCTGATATGTGAATTGTTTGGGATGTGTTTCTGCATGTGGATCATGTTTAGAGAGACTCTGATGTACAGTGAGAAGAATGGTTTGGAGACAGTTGACCTCCTGATCATTGAATTCTTTTCCCTTTTGTTTTTTTCTCTCTCTCTTGGTGATGGTGTACAAGAGGTTCTCTGGTTCGATACTTGGCTGGGGTGCCTTCTGTGTGGAGTCTGCATGTCCTCCCTGTGGTCGTGTGGGTTTCCTCCGGTGCTCGCTTCCTCCCACTTCCCAAAGACATGCTGTAGGTGGATTGGACACTCTAAATTGGCCCTAGGTGTGTGTGTGTGTGTGTGTGTGTGTGTGTGTGTGTGTGTGTGTGTGTGTGTGTGTGTGTGTGTGTGTGTGTGTGTGTGTGTGCCTTCTGTGGAAGGTTGCTACCGGGCTGGCAACTTGACACTGTAAAACTCCACTGCCAATCACGAGTGGACAGGTGATCTGCTGTGGCGACCCTTAACCGGGAAAAAGCTGAAAGAAGGTGATGGTGTATAAAATGTAAGACTAATGCAATGTAGAACAGCTGATGTTCAGTGCAGAATTATTTAGATGAGTAAAAGAGAATGCTAAACATTGCAGATAAGAGTTCCAATGTGTTTTTGTGACTGTGTGGTGGTATTATAAAATGCAGGGACAAGGTGTCTCCTTAAGAAGGGAGAGTAGTTTGTCAAAAAGGCAAGCTACTTAGCTCAAAGAAATTGTGAAAGCATGTAGAACCACAATCTTTAATTGTGAAAGCAGTGTGCATGAAAAAGTGAATATAAGGACAGACTTCCATAAATTTAAGTCATACAAGAAAGAGAACTGAGTGAGAGAAGCGGGAACCATTTGTCAAGTGAATAAGAAATGCTGTGTTCCTGCTCTGGGTCGGCTGGGTTAGCTTAGCATAGCGTTTAGTTATGTAAACTATCTTTCCTGTTTTTTGCAGCAGTTTGTTTTTCATTGTCTGTCATAATTTTTTTTTTTTTACAAATCACCTGCACAGTCTGATTAACTTGTACTGAGTGGTGACAGATATTTGAATATCCTACAGAAAATGCACACTAAGACAATCTAGATTATCAACTAAGCTGTCTCTTATTAGAATGCTTTGATGGTCTGCAAATGTTGCATGCAGTATCTTTAAAGGTTGTGCAGCTAAATGTGCCTACTGGAGTCTGAAATTAACAGCTATGTTAGACCAAAGACAATTCTGATATCAGAACTGCTGCATAATGTCAGTATTAGGAACTGCATTCTTTGTTTAATGTTTTTCCTAATTATATGCAGAATGTTGATAAATGAGCAGCTGTCAAAACATTTTCTTTTTTCAGGAAGTTTAAAAACAATCCATGTAGTAGAGGAAAAAATGTAGCTCAGTGCACGAGGAATCTTGTTATATGCTTTCTTGTATAGTAAATGTATACAGAGGGCTTTGCTGAGTGTGTTTAAGCACTGGAGGTGATGTCCCTTTATGCACTGTATCAGACAATCTGTTAAACTGATAACAGTGATTTTCTGCTGACACATGATCTGTTTCTTATGGGCATTATATAGGGGTCTACTATTGAGTTATTATTCTTGCTGTTGTAACTTAATTTGCAAACATTACTTGGACAGAGTATGGTGGTGCTGTGGTAGCGTTGTCGCCTCACAGTTAGACGTTGCCCGTTTGATTCTCAGTTAGAGCGTCTTCTGTGTGGCGACATGCGTGAATGGGTGTTCCTTCATTGAAGGTTGTGCGTTAGGCCCGGCAAGCCAGTACGTAAAAATCTACTGCCAATCATTAGCGGACCGGAGTTCCGCTGTGGCTACCCCTAACCGGGAAAAGCCGAAAGACACAAACAAACTTGGACAGAGTATTACCATGTTTTTTTCTAATTCCTTTAGTTATCATTGTTGTGCATTGGGATGTATGAGTAGTTTTTGACTTTCTTAGCCCTACAGTCTTGTATCACATGAAATTGGTACTTATCTGGGGTACTTACTAAGTGAAGTGAGACTTCCTCCTGGAGAAATAAAGGGAAGAGTTCGACAGTGTGTGAAAAGCATAGTGAGCAACCACCTAGAATACAAAAGAATATCCAGCATATCATATTCTCAGTATACTTCAGTTAAGTTGTCTTTATTACAAAATGTTTCAAAGAAACTACAACCTGCATGCCTGATGGCTGCTCGCTCACATTTTGACTGCTGTGCTTTATTTGTCTTTGTAAACATTTATGTACAGCCTATGATTCTTCCAAAGCATAAATAGCTGAATGTCTGTAATATGAATTTATCAGACTAAAGTTGTGGTTTCTTGATTTTTAGTGGTATTGAACATGTGAGCAGAGAATGAGTTATCTTATGAGCTTCCATCCCCCAACAGGATACAGGTAAATACTAGGCAATCAGTCTGCAGACTATTACAAGCGTAGCTATGGAACCCAAACAAACGCAGCCCTTCTGCTTCAGCCCCATTCAGAGTTCAGTTTAATTGTCAAATCCTAGTAAGATCCTGTGTATGCTAACTGCAGCTATGAGTTATATGCTCATTTATTATAAATGAAAACCTGCACTTTGGATTGCATTGGTCCTCATTTAACAGCTGACATCATATGTATTTCACCAGTGAAACCAATGTGAATAAATGCACACTGTCGACTCTGTAATTAAAAAATGCTTTCTTTTGCAGTGATCTGAGTTTTGCTCTGTAATACTTCTTAAGATTGATCTTCCACCCCTGTTTTTGTAAATGTCAAGATTGGGTTACCTATATTATATTATATTATATTATATTATATTATATTATATTATATTATATTATATTATATTGTTTCTGTCATGGATTTCCACTGAGTTTTGTAAGTAAACATATGAAAAATCAACTATTTTTACACATACACAGAATAAAAAAAAAATCCTGTAAATTGCATGTCTTCTTGTTACCACATGCTTACACATGATGGCAGCATCTAGAATGGAAACTGGCTTCCTCTCCTTTTCTGCTTTAAAAGCCATTAGGATTTTAAATGAATCTTTATTAAATCGAACTGTGCTGTGGGCAACAGTCAATAAGCACTGCTGCCGTAATGCTCATGTCATCATTGCTGATCTAATGTCCCCCGCCCCCCAAATTCCTGCTGTTCCAGTAGTGAGACTCTTACTCATACACTGATGGCAGTCAATGGCATCATCTGTTATGCCAGAGCTCTGTGTTAACTAGACACTATGCTAATTCACGAATTCTAACAAATAGCAAAGTATAGCTACTAAACCTCAGAAATCCATTTCAGAACAAACAGATTACTGATTTCCATACCTCTCAACTGTCCAGATTTTCGCAAAATGTTCAGATTTATGCCTCATATTTTTGGTCTGTTTCTCATAAAATCTGTGGTTTTATCACAGATCACTGGGATGATTTGAGGACTGAAGTCTCTCAATAATAACATACATTTGAGTTTCAGACTTCATATTCTTCAGAAAAATGCATGCTAAGACAAATCCTGTCATTCTATCGACTGTCTATGTTTATAAGAGCAATATTTAAAATCTGTCCCTATTTTTGAGCCTTTGTCCCCATTATGTCAGGCTTTGCTCAAATTTCTTGCTCTAAGAGGTTGAGAGGTATGTTGACTTATTATTCTCTGTCCTAATGGCTTCTTTATTTGTTCTTTTTCCTGAAGCTACATGTCCCTTCCAGTGACTGGCTTCTCCTTGCAGCCTTGGTGAGTATTAAAAAGAAGACAGGGACTATGCAAGAATTCTGACTAATAATTTGCAATGATACAAAAGGCCAGCTAAACCATCAGAAAAATTAATATAACTTCCTTCTGAGAACAACAGAGCTAAATAAACGGATACTGGCCTCCCTTTTCAGATGAAAGTAACATGATAAGAGTGTCATGGCTCTGACTGAATGATAGTGCAGAGTTTCGTTCCTTCTGGTATTGCTTGATATATTTGGGAGAAGAAACTAAAAACTGAAAGAGTAAGAAGTCATTTAACTTTTCAGAATCCATGATTGACCAATTGATAATTTAAATGTTTTAATTACAAAAAACACATGAGATCTGCCTAGAAATGAAGGGGAGTTTCTCGACAATAGCTTCATGTGGAGGAAGTCTACATGGCACCAGTTATAGTTAGGGATTAATGTAATTACCATGAATAACTGATGTTGACCAGAATTACATGCCCACATTCTCAGGTTTCTTCCTGTATGACTCTTGTCAGGTGACTTATACAGACCAAATCTTACAGGTCATCTCCAAACAATAAAAGATCACCACTTCATATTCTTGAGTCTGACAGAGACTAAAAAGAAAGTAAATACTGCCTATATGGTCACTGAATGTACTACGGTACCTCCAATAAGCGACAGTCCGGTTAGACACCACGTTCTCAAATCCACTGTTTAATCCACATAACACCAGACAAACATAATCCAAGCAACAAAAGCTCGAATGTAACGATACAGACGCAAGAATCAAACACCCAGGGAACACATTTGTATAGACAAGTATACAAATGGATGGTATAATTTATTAAATTAGTTTTTAATACAATTTTTATACTATGTAGTAGTGAATTTTACGCTATTTTTAAATGAAATACATACATTTTATGAGAATAAGTGGGCTGAATAGAGACTAGTTGTTGGCTTTTAATGAGCACATTTAATGAGTTGTATTAGACATTTAATGAGTTGTATTATTTATTTATTCATACATATTATTCATTTTTTTACATCATTATATACATATATGTGTATATTTCTTTAAGAATGAAATTGCATGTTTTGGCGCCACAAAGTTGATTTAAACTCACTGAACGCTTTCTTTAGCAGTTCTGATGAAGACCAGTTGACGAATGGTTGAAAGCGCTTAACTGCTTTTTGTTGCTGTACACTTATGTGTTCCCTGGGTGTTTGATTCTTGCATCTGTATCAGCTTTTGTTGCTTGGATTATGGTTGTCTGGTGTTATGTGGATTAAACAGTGAAAGTACATTTAGGTGGTTTGCACTCTACCTATATGGTCACTGAGTCATAAGGGTTCATAAGAGTCATTTGCATATATCCCATGTGCCTCTGATACAAGAGGCTTGAGAGGTCACTCAGTGGATGTTCTAGCTTAGCTGGCATTTTCATTTAGTTTTTACTTAATGGTCACTGAATCAGAGAAAAAGGTAATAGGTTAAAGGGCAGGCATCACTGTAGGAATGCAGTGCTCCTATAAAATAAATCTGTTGTCTTAGGGAAGAAAAATTTAGATAGAAAAAAGACATTTTGGTTTCACTATGGTTTTGAACTCTGCTATACTGTAATCTCTCATTATTGTGTAACTCATGCCCTCATCAAGGAAACTCAGAAAAAAATCCATTTTAAGACCACTCACAGGCTACTTATTTTCATAGGATCATAGGAAATTCCAGGCATTTGAGTTACAAAACCATTTATTTCTTTCCAGTATTCACCCCCCAAGTAACTGTTCTTGCCTTAAACATCACTAACAGTGACATGCTGCTCTGGTGACAAGCTTTATTGGACAGGAAATGTTGTTGTAAGATGCCTATCGACCTTGGGTGGGGCTGTTGATACAGGAGAAGGCAACCCCAAAATGCACGTCTTCATCTATGGGAGATGGCTGCAGCTGTTGGAGAGAGTTTCAGGAACTTTGGTTACTATCACAAAGAATAACTGTCCCGTGACTGACAGTTACAAGACTGGCACACCAGTACAGCAGTTAGCATTCGTGCCTCACTAATCATGGCTCTCCAGTTCAGTTCTTGGCTGGGAAACCTTCTCTTTACAGAGTTTACATGCAGTAACAATTTCTGTGTGAGAGTCTGATGGTTGATTCAATTCCAGTCCTTATCCTAAAGATGTGCACTTAGGTAAATTGGAAATCTTTTAACTGTGAATGATAGATGAGGGACTGTGTGCATGCATGCTGTTATGGACCACTGCCTCATTCAGGATTGGTTCTTTGCCTCGTTCTTATTATTTTCCGGTATGGGTTCTTCCTCTTACATTACCATGAGCAGTACAGAATGAATGATAGTTAAAACCAGAACAAGACTATCGGCAGAAAAAAAATTCTTTTGATTCTTGAATGTTTCTTCATGTTCACACTCTGGGTAAACAAATCATGAAATAAATGTTAATTCTGAAGACATAAGATTACATATACTTGTTCTAAAGATTCATGGCTAAAGATAATGTTCTTGTTGGGCTAAGGATTGAGTCATACCACAGTTTTATACAGGAAAACCAATCAGGGAAGATGTCTGTGATTATTGTTACTAGTAATATTATTGCATTACTTATTATAGCATTCCTCATGATAGGTGCTGACTTGCCACTAGATGGCACTGGCACGTTTTCACAAGGTAACACTATAAAAACATTCCCTTGTCATTTCATGGCATGCATCTCTGAATATGAATTGTTTTACACAGTGATATTTGCATTTACCCTACATGTCATACTATTTTTAGCATGGGTATTTTTATGTATGGAAGTAAACAAAAGTACAGATGAAGGGACAGAACGGTGGGCCTCCTGTGATTTTCAGTGCTCTTTTGGGTCGAGTAAACACTCCATTCTCAGCATAAAGCTGTTACTATATGGCAGTTACTGCTATTGCAAACAGCTTTTTCTGTAGTCACTGTTTTTTTTTTTATTATTATTATAAGAAAGACTGATGTGACAATAGCTACTTGTATTCTCTGGAGATGTGCTTGTTTGAAATTATCCTGCAGCAGTTCCCTGGATAATATATGAAATGGGTCAGATTTGGGAGGGAAGGGTGCTATTTCAAGCTGATACATCAGATGCCAACAGGGGATCCAAGTTTTATTTCTTGTGTATGTTCCAAATCTATGTTTGCAAAACTGCATTTTATAAATGTTGTCATCGATTTAACCTCAAAAATGCCACAGTAAATCAACTAAAACAAGTATTTTGTTTTCTAAATACAACCTGATATTGTAGCACATTTCTATACACTTGATGCTTCCAGCTCGCTTTTTTATATTAAGAGATATTTGGGTTTTAACATTAAAAAAGAGATTCAGACACCAGGCCAAGTGCAGTTATCCTTTTGTCTGTACCTGAGAACATTTTGTTCTGTAAAGATAATTTTTAGTATCCATGTTTGTACTTAGCATATCTTGGGCACATATTACGTGAGTGAACACAGTTAATAATGTATGTATCGATTATAATTTATCTGACATTTCATTTTGTTAAGATATATTATTTAGTGATATCCTTAGTTGTAAGAATTTGTACAATCTGAGTCACAGATCACATATCTAAAGGTATTTGACACTGTTATGGTCCCCATGGTGATAGTCATGTACACAGAGAATGGTCATAGAGTCAAGCCTCACATGGTCACATGATATAAAAACATCAAAGCAAGGCACAAAATATTTTGTCTTTCGAACTGAACAGTTAAATTCAGACAATCCTTTACTAGTTTCACTGCAGCATCTGTAAGCTGTGGACCTCACATGTAATTTTTTAATGTTGCATTAGATGATATTATTATGTGCTCCTCTTTTCAGGGTAGCACATCCAATTTGAAAGCACACCTGGTAATAAGAAACAGCAACATCCCTTTCCTTACTTTCAGTAAAGGGGATTATGAAGTGACCCTTCATTATCCGAGGCTCACCACGGGGGGATTCAGATCAGTGCCTACAGAATATTGTGTTTTCCTTGTGGGAAGGCAGACTATCTGCTTGCATTGCTGATTTGCAGTACGCACTGCCTACACTTGTTTAATGGTGGATTAACTTTACATTAGATATTTTTTACCTATGAAACTCTACAGGATCTCAATCATAAGCAATGATAATGACATCAAAATGAGAACAATAAAGGGAGTATGGGAGGTGATGCCCACTCAGACTGCAGGTATAAACAGGTTTTGCTTCCCACAAAAAAAATGTTTTGTTTTTTTTGCGTGTGTGAGTGTGTGTATGTGTGTGTGTGTGTGTGTGTGTGTGTGTGTGTGTGTGTGTGTGTGTGTGTGTGTGTGTGTGTGTGTGTGTTTGTGCGTGTTGATTTTTTCCCCCTTTGTTTGGTTCTAAACTTCAGTCTTGGGTATATGTGTCACCAGCCTATATGTATTTGACTTGTGGGTTATGAGTTATGTCTTCTAGAGCTTTGTGAATCAGGCTGTGTAGATCTGTGGAAGAAATTCATGTGGTGCGTTGACCTGCTAGTATATAGTTTATGCTTTAACTCAGGTATCAGTGCTCGGACTCTCGTGATTAGCCTTAGTTACTGCTTGGCTGGCTAAATAAGAGAATAAGAGGCTGCTTAAGGTTTCTATCCTTCTACTGGAGGGGAAGCCTGGGTTTTAGTCATAACCGTAGCATCTTCCAGTGGATTCTGTTTCTAGGATATTGGTAGCATCTTCTTGTGGGTTCTAGGGCATGTAAGAGTGCACTGCTCTGTGACAACAGAGAGTGTGTGAATGTTTTATACAGATTATTTGGCATACCTCTCAACCTCTTGCTTTTACAAACTTAGAAAGTTGATAAAATAACAGGTTTTATGTTAGCATGAATTTTCTGAAGGGTATGAAATCTGAAACTCAAATGTCTGTCATTATTTTCTGACTTTAATCCTTAATGACTTGGTGATGTATTGCCAGAAAATCACAGTTGAAAAAAGGACCAAAAATATGAAACAAAAATCTGGACATTCTGCAAAAACATGTACAGTTGAGAGGTATGCTTTGGGTGAAATGGAGACTGACTGAAAATGGAGTGAGGAATCCTTCATTTGTGATGTACAGCCACCTGCCCAGACATCTTTTGGCAGCATAACAGCCTCGTTCTGACCTTCAGGAAGTTGGTTGCCAGCGCCAGCACATGAGTTATACTTACGACTGGTAAGGCCACACTTCACAAAGGGTAATGCAGCCGTGGAACTCACTTAGAGCATGCAATTCTAAATGGTAAGAGGGTTATTTATTTATTTATTTATTTATTTTTTATAATGGGCAAATGTCTATGCCTAGCTGTAACCAAGCTCTGAGGGTAGTGTTGTCCAGAGTGTAGTGAGACGAGCTTGCTGCAGAAGCATATTAACTATATTAAAACAATAGAAATTTTCAGTGCATGTTTGGAAATTGCAGGTTGCTGCTCATTTGTTTTTGTGGATCCTACCTTCTGGAAATCTTCAGCACAAAGGGTATGGGATTGCTGTACAGCATGTTTTTTTTAAAGTCAGCTGTTCATACATAATCTCTTCCACCCTGCATTTTTTTTATGTTTCAGTGAAAATACTGAATACATGTTGCAGTAGCTAAAACAGCCATTTTATGTTTTCTTTAAGTGTTATCTGAGTGTTTCATCTCTCTATACCTCTGTTTTACTCTCTGGCATGTTAACTAACATGCCTTTTTAAAAAAAAATGCTGGTGTAGTTACATGATAACCACTGTCTACTAAGGTTAGGATCTTCAAAGAAGAAAGAAAGAAATAAGAAAAGACAAAGAAAGAACTGGTGGCTTTGCTTTTCAACTTGATGCCTTATCAGGTGAGAACTCATACAGTGATAATGTAAAATGCATGAGGGCGGCCTAATGGTTAAGGTGTTTGCCTTGCAAGCACAAGGTGCAGGGTTTGAGTCTCACAAGGGATAATTGGATAGGCTTAAAATGGCTCGGAAGGGCAGTTAGTCTAGTACTAATCTATGCACCTATAAAACAGCCTTTCTGCATGCTCATTTCCTATGGTCATGTCATCGAAAAGGAAATTTTATTTAATTCTTAACTGAGATAGAGCACTGATCTGGGAGCCCTGCCAGGTTATGTGACTTACCAGAGTCACACAGTAGAGAAATGAAGCGGAAGGAATTGAACCCCTAACTAAAGGAAACTACTCATTATCAGCATGTACGCCATAATGCTCTTCATCAATTGCTAGATATGTCTGGAACTATGGTCTGCTGGAAGTAGATCTAGACACCTTTTCACCAATTACTACTAATCACTGTTTCCCCTGCAATGCACACTTAAGTAAAAGTACATTTATTTTCTCTTTCTCTCTCTCTCTCTCTCTCTTTACACACACACACACACACACACACACACACACATATATATATATATATATATATATATATATATATATATATATATATTTATACATGTTTAACATGTTTATTTATTGACTGGGACAGATCATTAATTCACATTGACCTTTATCAGACTCAACCCCTTGTTGCTCATACAGTAGGCAAATAGAGGCTGAGAGAATCAAACCCTAAGCTACAGGATGCACCTCACTACCAGAACACTGCTTTAATCCTAGGTGTTAACTGACAGACTAACATAAAAGTGGGGGACTAAGAGGTAAGTGCTATAGATTTTGTAGGATAACGCCTGTAATACAAAAAGTTGCAAATATGCCAAACCAGAAAGTGCAGATTGAATACTGACTGCTTTGTGTTGGTCATGGGGAAAACTCACTGAATTGAAATCACAGAAATAAAAATATATACAGCTAGATAGACAGACAAACAGATGCATGCATACATATGTGCATAGACAGAAAACACCCTTAAGAAAAATCCAGAGGGAGTGCAGTTAAGGTACATATAACAGAACAGCTACTATTTTATCAGTGAATAAACCATACATCATAGACTGCTATACTTGACTGATTGTATGGCCACATATGGTACACTAATTTCATCTCTCTAGGCAGTGTTTGCTATATCCATCTGACTCTATAAAGACTACAAAAAGTATGATATACTGATTCATATTTTTTCAGTCCATTTTTTAAAAAGTATTACGTGAAACAGGAAATGTCTTCTGTATTTTGGTCATTTTTAGTGCTTCTCTGGTGATTTTCCAACAAGGATCATAGGAGGTTACTAGGCTAATGACCCTAGGGCCCTTACAAGCCTAACCAACTTCTACTCTTTTTTCCATGATCAGCACCTATCACCCCTGACCAAGAGGGACATAGGTTGAACCCCTAGAGTGAACTTACGGTTACCCATCCAATTGTCCAGATTGTGTTTGAAGAGGGCCAGTGAGGTGCTCTGCTTGACACAAAGTGGGGAGTCTGTTACAAAGGTGTGGTAACCTCTGGGAGACAAATCTGTCCCATCCAGCAGGTTCTATTAATGTCACATACCAGGTTAAGGCCATTAGATTGAATAACCCGTGTACCATTTGACTTACAGACATGCAGCATTTCCAATAAAGCAGGGTCAAAGATTGCCTTATATGCAAGGCAGAGATCACCTCTGAGGAGCAGTCTGTATGAAACAGAATAAAATGACAATGTGTTTGGATGGTCCTCATACGACAGATGCTGAAGAATTTTCCTTGTGAGGAATTTTTTTGGTCTCTCCAATTGCTGCAGGTGCTTGGAAAGGTACATACCAAAGGGGGCATTGTAGTCAATTATTGGCCTGATGAGGGAAGTGTACAAAGAGGTTATACTTTCTTTTTTTCTGGAGACAATGCGCTTACTTATGAGATGAGCAATATGGAATGCCCTTCTTACCACTGTGGAGACATGGTGATCAAAGATAAGGTTGCTGTCAAACTGTGTGGTCAGATCTCTCAGGGTGTTGTTATTGATGTGGTAGTTAGCAGGAACATCACTCTTACTGAAAGGGATGATACTGCATTTTTTTTTGCAGTGAAATATCTGGACTTCTTGGGATTAGAACCCTGAACACCACCACACAAGCTCCATGGCTTAGTCCTTTGAGCCACAGAAGCTGCTTGCCCATATTTATTTATTTACTTATTTTACATGTGTTTATAAATAAATAAATGATGTCTTGTTGGAAAAGCTCCAGAGAAGCACTAAAAGTGATCAAAATACAGAAGACATTTCAATCACTTTTAGTGCTTCTCTGGAGTGCTTCCAACATAAATTTGGAGGACAGACTTACATTGCCTTCAATTATTCCAATCAGGATACATTCTATCCAATTTGATTTTACTTTAAAAATGGTTGCAGGTGGAGGGCGTGGCCAAGATGAGCACAGAGTAGCAGCTTTTCTTATCAGCTCTGCCTTTACAGAACTTTATTGACAGGAAATATTGATATAAACTTCCCTAATAATAGTTTTTTTTATTTTAATTAATTCATTAAAATATATATTAGGGTAGGATATAAAAAAATTCAAGTAGATTTTAAGTTTTCCTGTCAAAGTTACACTTGGAAGAACTACAGTAAAAGAACAGGATGAGCTTCACTAAATCTTCTCATCAAGAGACAACTATAAAAGAAGAACTACAGTCATTACTAACTACTATTCAGGAACTAAGTGTCAATATAGACAAAATGGATATAAAAATTGACAATTTCAAAGAAAAGTGTTCTCACCAAATGGACATTCTACATGAAGATTTATTGCAACAGAGGAAGCAGATTTCAGGAATGGAAACTGCATTAAGTGATAAGGATAACAGACTTCAGGAGAGTGAACATAATGTTGAGTTCCTGTTAAAGCAAAATTCTCTTCTTCAGACAAAGGTTGATGACCTTCAGAACAGGTCCCGTAGGAATAATGTGAGAATTTTTGGCTTACCGGATAACATAGAGGGAAATAATATGGAAATTTTTTTATCTTCCTGGTTGCCTGAAGTACTTGAACTGCCGGAGGCTTTTTCATATGGTATTGAAAGAGCCCGTAGATCAATGGTGACATCTAAAAACACCAAGAGTAATTATACTAAATCTGTTATTGTAAAGTTCCTATCAGCCCATGATAAAGAAATGGTACTAAAGACTGCGTGGGCAAAATCCCCAATCAAACTGAAGGACAATATTATACGCTTTGATAATGACTATTCTTCTTCAGTATTATCAAAAAGGAAAATTTTCTTGCCTTTAGTCAGAGAACTAAAAAAGAATAAAATAAAAACCCATTTGCTTTTTCCTGCAAGACTGAAAATATTTTATCAAGATGGTTTTAAAATTTTTGACGACCTAGACAATGCAATAACTAATATAAAATCTAATAACATACTTGAAAAAGTAGATGAAATGGAGTGGGCCAGTCCTAGTCTTAAAAGGAATGCTGAGAACAACACTTGGAAAACATTTGACCCTAAAAAAAAAATCAAAAGATGAATCATAAAAAGTACATATTTGCACTTGATTCACTCAGTTGGAGAAATGAAACCTGACATCCAGGTGAGCTTTTGGTATTATATTTAATATAATGTAAATTGGTTAACTAAATAGTTGTCTATTTTGTTTTGTAGAATAGTCATTTTTTTCATTTGTACTATTTGTTTACGATTAATTATCTTAATGTTTATTGGTTTGATTCCCATGGATGCAGTGATTCTCCTGTCTCAGATATCTATGCTTCTGGATGTCTTGTAGTGGTGCTTATCATTAGGGGGCTTATTTGTTTATCTTGATTTTGGTTCTTATAGTGGTTGGAAAACTTTTATTTAGTTATAATTGCTGTATTTGTATTTTAGTTGATTTATGGTTAATTGTTTGATAAAGGAATCTTGTATGATGGCCTGATGTATAGTTGCAGAATTGCTGTGCTAGTGATGGTACTTCTGACTCGGGATGTGAGTGGCAGTGTGGCTGGAGTAATGGTAAGGCTTTGTTGTCGTTTCCGAGTTGTTGGTGTGTTTATTTGGAGGCTCTGGTTTGGTGCTCTAGCACTGTAGAGACATGTGTGGTGTTGTTTGTGTTAATTGTATGTTTTGGTGCCTGTGTGCTTTGGTCGGAGATTAACCGGAGAGTCTCGTTGATAGTGTGGCGAAGCTTTGCTTGATAGCTGTCATTGCTTCGTGTTGTGTATGCGAGGTTTTTTTTTTCTTTCTTTCTCATCTCTCTCGGTATAGAGGGAGTCTCGAGACATTGCCTTATATGTAGTTAAGTAATGTTTTACTTACTATTTCCCGCTGGAACTTTGAAAGCTTTATCTTCATAATGAGCTCGAGACTATGATATCCATCGCGGCTGGAAAGCTCGGAGCTTTCTTAAAACGTCATCATGAAGGCATCAGAAGTAAATTGATCTTCTGATCCTCACCGGGAAGCTAGTGACTCAAATTTGTTTCCTCATACAGCAAAAGGAAAGAAGATATAACTAGATTACTACTTTCAACTTATTGTAAGACATTATATGCAATAATCTCTTAAATAAATAGGGATTATACTACGCATGTAGCCTAAATACTTTTTCTGATCATCATAGGTATTCTTGAGCCTTATGTATTTATAAACAAATAGTATTCTCATAAAATATTTGCTTTATGTATGACAAGGATGCCGATATCTTGATGAGAAATACTAGTTGTGATGTGTGCATTTTTGGAAGATTTAATAACGCTACAAGCTGTTTATATACTTGTGTTACATGTACATGTTTTATAACTATTGACTTGCTGAGAAAATATTCATGAAGCATTTATCAAAATGTTAACTGTATAGACGTATATAATAGGTTATCTCAGTTATTTTATGAATGCATTTGTGTAATAGGCTGATAGGGATGTACCACATAGGCAGCAATAATATTGCAAGGACAGGTGCATTAAAAATAGTTAGATCTGTTTATCATTAGAAAATGTGAAATTTTCATCTTTTGTTTTGTTAATGAAATAGCTTTTCAAAATTCAAAGATAGTATAAGCTATAATTGAATAATAAAAAGCTCATTATATTTAAATAAGGCTTTTATATAGTATACAGGAGCTATTTAAGCACCTTGCTTCTTTGAACTAATATGACCTTTTCACTAGTTTTCAATATGGTGATGGACCCTTTGAGGTAACTCAAATTAATGCAATGAATGGAAGATCAGACTTTTAAGGTTTATTAGTCACTCTTCTATGAGAGACTGCACTGGGGTGTTTGGTTATAAGAAAACTAGCAGGATGTTGTTGGTTTTACTTCTTGATGAGTAATCACTATATTTGGTTTCTGGCAAAGAAATGCAGTGTTCATTTCTTTCAGAACAATCAGTATGTTAGTTGAGTATTAGTAAAATCACTTTTATTAGCATCTTATTTATTAGCTGCCAATGTTAGTGGTTATTGAAGACCCTTAGATGATTCATTTACAACTATGTCCCAGTTAGCTGATCACCTATGGCAGTACTATATATCACACTTCAGCCTTTATTAGCCATATTTCGGTAATAAAATAATGCCATAGTCTCTTTTTAAGGTTCTTATCAAATGTGATTACTTTAAAACAGAAGAGTGAACTAATAGATCATAGTAGTTCTTAATAACCTACTAACTAATGTAAGAAAATTCTGTACTTTATTCCTAAGATGTAGCTGTCATCAATTTACTAATTGACACAACATTATATCTATACATTTGGTTCATACAAAAAAATTGTTTATGTTATTGATAAGAAGCCTTATTTTTATAGTTATGACTATAGACATTTAGGCAGGTGCTGACTGGATGCTGCTTTTGATAGGAGGTCGATTCGAGTGACTGATGTCATTCGAGTTAGGAGTTTTAAACTCCAGAGGGGTTCGGGTTGGTTATTTTGTTTCATGTTTATGTTATAAATATTTTCTAATAACTTTTCAGATGTTCATATCTTATGTAGTAGGAAACAACCTTGATTTTAAGAATATGATACTCTTACACTATGTCTGTTCTAATGATCATAATAATATTCCTATTAGATATATTCTTGTATATTTCTTAGATCAGTATGTTTATATTTACATCATTTAATTTTCAATGACTACACTGAAAGGTATATCAGTTAACATTAATGGTTTAAATAATCCTAATAAAAGGAGGAATTTAACTAGATATCTTAAGTTACATAAATCCCAGTTAGTATTTTTACAAGAAACTCACTTAATAACAGAGGATATATTCAGACTTGAATCTAAAACATATAAGATTTTAGTAAGTTCTGAACATACTAAGAAAAAGAGAGGAGTAGCTATCCTATGGAACAGCATAATGCCTTTTCCTAAAATAATAGATACATATAAGGATAATAAAGGAATGTTTTGTGCAGTCACCATAGAAATAAACAGTAACATTTTCACATTGATTAACATATATTGGATCCCAGGGATAGGGATAAAGACAGTGAAACAACATCTAGATCAAATTGTACTATTCTCTAATGGGAACATTATTTTGGCAGGAGATTTCAATTGTATTCTAGATTGCAAAGACTCTAGTACTAATGGGAAGAGAATAATATCTACATTATCTAAATTATTAAAAGACTTTTCAGATACTTATTTTTTGAAAGATATAAATTATTTTGCAGATACTACTTCTTTGTTTTACACCTTTTTTTCTCATAGACATAACTCATACTCGAGGATAGATAGAGTTTTTATTTCTAATAATTTAACAGATTCCTTAAACAAATCAGCAGTGATTTAATGTCCTTTATCAGATCATAATTCTATAATTTTTGAAGTGGTAGTCAATCCAACTTTTAATATTCATTTAAAAAGGATCCAAGCTTATATAACAAAATTAAAAGATTTTTAATGATTTCATTTCTACAGAAGTACAGAATTTTTTAGAACTTAACAATACTAATGATATATCAGAAATTTACATATGGGATGCCCTAAAAGCTTATCTATATGGTAGGATATTGAATTGGTACAACAAAAAAAGAAAGCTTGGGATAAAGAGCTGCAAGATATACAATGTAAATTAGACACTTTAAAACTTAGTAATATGGGTGATAAAGATATATCAGATAAAAGAAAAGAAATAAATATGTTAAATAATAAATATCTAGAAATATTAAAACATAAAACTATGATCAATATAGTAAAATTCAAGTTTATAAATTTCTCTTCTAACCCTAAATCTTTAAAAGTTCTTGCTAATAAAACAAAAAGATTAAATAGATTTAATCATATTAATGAAATATTCTCCCCTAAAAAAGGAAAAATGGTATCGGAAATTCATAATATATTAACTGAATTTAGAGAGTTTTTTTATAAACATCAACCAAACAACTACTGAAATTAACTCTAAAGAGGAAATAAAAACATTTATTAATAAATACACTAAAACAAGACTTTCAGAGGAACAAGGGATTTCTATTGATAAACAAATATCTTTCAAAGAACTTCAAACTCACATAACCAAATTAAAGCAAAAAAAAGTACCAGGTAATGATGGCATCATTTCTGAAATTTACAAATTACTATCTATAAATGCTCTAAAATTGCTTTATAAAATATTTAATCTTGTTCAGGACAAAAACATAATTCCACCTCCTTGGAAATACACTTTTATTTCTCCTATTTTAAAATCTAACAAAGATCCCTCTAAGTGTACCTCCTATAGACCCATCTCCCTATTAAACACTGATTACAAATTATTTATGTCCATTTATGCAGAATGGCTTAAAACACTTTTACCCAAATTAGTTGATAGTGATCAAACAGGGTTTATAATAAAGAGAACTTCATATGATAACAGTAAAAGAATATTAAATTTAATTGATTCGGTGAAAAATCTTAAAACAAATTTAACCCTAGTTAATTTAGATATAAATTGTGCTTTCAACTCAGTTACATGGGAATATTTGTTCACTCTATTAAAGGAATTAAATTTCTCCAATAATTTTATCAATCTTATCACTCTGTTATATGAAGGTAGCCAAGCTTATGTTAAAATTGGCACTAGTATATCTCAAAATATACCAATAGTAAAAGGTACTAAGCAAGGGTGTCCTTTATCCCCTCTTTTATTTTCATTAGTTATGGAACCATGGGCAAATTTAATAAGACATGATACAGATATTGAAGGATACAAGTTAAACCCCACTATATCATCTATAATACAAATGTTTGCAGATGACATATTGATTACTCTTGGGAGCAGAAGGGAATCTATACAAAAACTTTTTAAAAACATGGAATATTTTCAAAAAAATTCCGGCCGTACGTTTAATAATAAAACACAAATTCTTTTAACAGGTTCAAAAAAATACAATATACCTGATGAATATAATGAATATATAGCTCAGTCTCAACAAATAGCGTATTTAGGTATAATTTTTACTAACAATATTAAAGATACCATTCAAATAAATTATAATAAAAGTCTATTACAGACAGAATATTTAATAAATAAATGGAACAAATTACCCTTTTCTATGGATGATAAACTTTTAATAATAAAGATGATCTTTCTCCCCAAAATCTTATATATAATAAAATCTTTATTTATACGTCCTTCTTACCAAATAATTAAAAAATTTAATTCAATGATTCAGAAATTTTTGTGGTTCCCAAATAGGCCAAGGATTGCATTAACATACCATATGTATAATTGGAATAATGGGGGTATAGTCTTACCAAATTTAGAAATTTATTCAATTTCATCAGTATTCAATACAATCTCTCATCTCATTGATGTGGAATATACTGCTAAGTGGAAAGAGTTTATAGAGGTATTGTCACAAAATACCAAAGATATATAACAGTTCCTATAAGCTAAATATAATTAATAATCCATTTATTTGGAGGTTAAAAGATTATATTTCTGAATTTTCTTCTCTGAGTTTTAACTCTAAGTATATAGTTTTTCTTTTAAAATCAATTAAAATGTTTATATTTAAATATAATATATATAAGGATTGGCTTTTTTTACTCTTCCCTATAGCCTACACACACAGATCTATTTTCTCTTCAGATTATACAAAAATGTCTATATTTCAGCAAAAGCGTTTAACATTTTGGCACCAAATTATGATAAATAATGAGATAAAATCCAATAGTTGACTCTTGGAACAGTATAAACTTGATTCTTGTTTATGGTTAGAGCTTCAAGAAGCTAGACAATATGTATTAAATAAATTGGATTCTATGTCTCCTATAATTAGGAAAAAAATTCCCAAGCTAATACAATATATGATTTTATCAGTTTTGCATAAATCTCCTGCTAATAACAAGTTATCAAACATTTATAGGGCAATTAAATGTGATTTAGATACACATTCAGATAATTATTGGAAATATTTTTCTTTAATTAATAATAATCCCCCTTCTGAGAAAGACAAATTTAATATTTTACAATCAGCAAGTATGACTACTTCTTCTTTAAAATGGAAATTATTCACATGGAGATTTTTAAATAGATCATTTATCACTCCTCATAATATAAGTATATTTTCTAAAAAGAATATAACATGTTGGAGATATAATATTGAATTGAATGCTGACTGGTCTCATCTATAGCTAGAAAAACAATCACTAAGAATTGGAAATGTAGTACAGCATCTACATTTTTGGAATTTAAAAATATACTCCTTGAAACGTGTAATTTGGAAATGTTAACTATTAAATCTAGATCATCTAGGAATACTACATTATATAATTCATGGAATATCATCTATGAACTTCTAGAAAAATAGTTTATTAATTTATGTAAACAGAGGATTTTTATTAATCCTACAGCTACATTAAGAACAATTTTTTTGCATGATGAACGTCTTTGTACATAGTTTAGTTACATTGGTTTATATATTAGAAAGTTTGTTTTTTTAATTTCTTGTTTTTTAACTTTAAAGAAAAAATGTAATAATTTCATGGAAATATTTGTTCATTTTAATAATTATTTAATAAAATTCTTTGAAAAAAAATGGTTCCAGGCTTAATATAAAGTTTTAGTTGCTCTGTGTTAGGCAAGAAGAAAGAAACAGTTACTTTTGTATCCCAGCAAATATAGCTTGCCAATTAAAGTGCCTGGTCACCTTCTATTATCATTTCTGTATGGAAGTGTACGACATCATAAGACAACACTTAAACAGAACAGAAAAGGTAAAGAAACAAAGAAAGGTAAAATTCCAAAAATGACCATTTATTTCATGGCACACTAACTGCAATGGATTTAAGTAATGGAAATGTATCCTGTATATTTAACATCCCTTCTTTGAGCAGAATATAACCTTGAGGACTGATTCAAGGATACCTAATATCTTGCACCCTCATTTCACAGTCTATTGAAAAAAAGACAGAGTGAAGGGAGTCTAATGGAAGCCAACAAAATACTGTAGGACTTGAACCACAAAATCTGTGCAAGAAAGTAACAAGGGATAATATGCATAAGGGAATAATATGTATAAGCTGACATAAGAGATGATGATTAGAGTACTATGTTTCACACATAAATATATGAACTGGTTAAGGGAGGGTTTTGAAAAATATTGGGTGGCAAGAAACACAACCTGACATCAGATTAAAATAATGTTAAAGAAAGCCTCAAGGAAGCATTTAATAATAGAAAAAGAAGCAATACACCTTCATCACTCCACTAAGAAAACCATTAGTAGCTGTCCTTGCACATTCATCCCCAGCCACGGCAAATGGCTGGTATAATACAGTATTAACTTGTGGCACCTTGGAGTACTCCCTTCACTCTAACTTTTGACATTCAATGTATGTAGTCATACATTATTATTACTATTTGTGAGACTAGTAATTATGCACCTTACATTAACTGGGAACCCAGTATTTCACAATGCACACACACATATCATATTACTGTATTAACTTTTTTTCTATGACATCACATTCATTTCTCTGTTTGTTTAACTTAAATTCACCATAACAATTCAGGATGGAGAGAAGTTAATACTGTATTATACCAGCCATTTGCCGTGGCTGGGGATGAGGTGTGCAGGTAAAGAGACAATATAAGTGTGGTGCTCCCATCTCATGCATATAGATATGGGTTACATTCTAGCTGTTGAAAGACAACTAGCAAAAACCATTCACATTTTCTGACATATATTCAACATGCCCCAATCTCTTTTGTATCCCTATTTCAGGTTCCTGTTGAATGTGCAAGGACAACTACTGCGATCCACAGAAAAGTGGGAAAAGAAGTGCAAATTCTATCTGTGCTAAGTCTGGGATTGTGGCACCTTGGAGTACTCCCTTCACTCTAACTTTTGACATTCAATGTATGTAGTCATACATTATTATTACTATTTGTGAGACTAGTAATTATGCACCTTACATTAACTGGGAACCCAGTATTTCACAATGCACACACACACACACATATCATATTACTGTATTAACTTTTTTTCTATGACATCACATTCATTTCTCTGTTAGTTTAACTTAAATTCACCATAACAATTCAGGATGGAGAGAAGTTAATACTGTATTATACCAGCCATTTGCCATGGCTGGGGATGAGGTGTGCAGGTAAAGAGACAATATAAGTGTGGTGCTCCCATCTCATGCATATAGATATGGGTTACATTCTAGCTGTTGAAAGACAACTAGCAAAACAGCAAAACAGCCTGTGCAGCTGATCGAAAATCAGCTGATCGAAATTACGAGTTTTTTTTTTCTGTTCAAGATCATGGTACAGTGGAAATCAGGGATTTTGCCCTTTCCATACTGTAAGGTGATCTCAGAACTGGTAAATATAATTAGCAGAGAGTGTGTGTGTGTGGGGGGGGGAGTCAGGAGGGATTAATCCCCTGCAAAAACAACTTTTTTTTATTTTTGATTGGCTGTATTTTGACCAATTGTGGTCGATCAGTTGCTGTTTGATATTGTAACTTTTCAATTCAGTGACACACACACACACACACACACACACACACACACACACACACACACACACACACACATGCCTATATATATATATATATATATATATATATATATATATATATATATATATATATATATATGTATATTGTGTATGTGCATGCAGATCTACTTTAATACATTGAAATGCCAGAATGATGACACTTAAATTATTGAGAAGAGAAGACCGAAATTGCCGTAAGAAACAAACGTTTAACATGCCGAACTTATAAAGAATAAAAAGCTACTGTGCAAGTAAAACAGCAGTCAAACTTCTGAATGGAGACCGTGGAGCATTCAGAAAAAACAGCTGCTTAGTTATATGATTGGCCCCTACTTTGAATCTGAGAAAGTATCTGTGGTTTCTGTGAATGGGAATAGGTAGGTAGACCTCGTTGAAATCCAGAGTAACCGTCAGTGCTTCTGGAAATAGAGGAAGTCGGAAGCATGCAGAGTTAGCATTTTTACATTTTAGAACTTTCAGTTATCTGTTTAGCCTTAACAAGTTTAGAATTGTAGTCTAGGGGCTACCCTTCTTGGGCACAAGGAATAATCTAGAAAAAACACCTGTGTCCCCTTCCCCATTTGGTACCCTCTCATAGGTTCATAGGTTTGTACTAGGCTATCTGCCCTAGGGCATTTATAAGCCTAGCCAGAGTGTATGTGGCTTACACCACCCCTTAGGATGAGAGTACTATGCCCTTTTAGGGTTTAGTTTACTATGCCTCTGTCTAGTAGTGACACAAAGATGACCCCCGGGGTAAACCTACGATCTCCCATCCACTCGTCGAGATTTCTCTTGTATAGAGTCAGTGAGGGGCTCTGCCTAACATGGACTGGGATTCTGTTCCAGAGTGTAGGGAGCCTCTGGGTTATGAATCTGTCCCTCCAGCACATTCTATTTATTTCTGTGTTGAGGTTTAAGTCACTTGTTCTCGTGGCTCTGATGGATTTGGATTTTCTGAGGTGGAGCATGTCCATTAATTCAGGATTGGACATGGCCTTATACGTCAGGCACAGATCACCTCTGAGTAGGCGGTATGCGACTGAATAGAGCTGGAGTTTTTTCAGTCGGACAGCATATGACATATGTTTAAGACCCTTTATCCTCTTGGTGAGGAACTTTTGGGATCTTTCCAACTGCTGCAGGTGTCGGGTGAGATACATCCCAAACGGGGCATTGTACTCAATCATTGGCCTGATAAGAGAAGAGTACAGGGGCACAATGACCTCTCTTGATCTAGATGTGAAACCCTTCATGATAAGGTGGGCAATATAGAAGGTTTTCCTAACCACTTTGGCAATGTGAGTGTCAAATGAGAGGTTACTGTCAACCTAGGTCCTTAGGTCCCTGATTACCTCTTCCGTACTTAATGGATTACCGCCTATGTGGTAATTTGTCGGTACCTTGTTTTTACCAAAGGGTATGACTATACATTTTTTGGCGTTCAGCTTAAGGCCATGGCTCTGGCACCAATTATCCGTTTCTATGAGGCCTCTCTGAAGGATGTTTGTGTCCGCTGGAGTATCAATTATGGCGCCCAGTTTGCAGTCATCTGCGAACTTTGTCAGCCACAATCCTCCTATGTTTGCCTGTACCTCGGAAAAATAAATGCCGAACAAGAGGGGTCCCAGGACTGAGCTCTGTGGGACACCGCTTGTGACTGGCTTAGAGTCTGACATAGCTCCAGCAACTCTGACCCTGTGGGTTCTGTCCTTGAACCAGTTTGCAACCCATCTTGTGACATATGGGTTTACATTTAAGCTGGTGAGTTTGTCTATGATGCCCGAGTGGGGTATTGTGTCAAAGGCTTTTGCAAGGTCAAGGTAGGCTGTGTGAACTGCCTTACCCTCATCAATGGCCTTAGTGACTGTTTCAAAAAAGTCGTCCAAGTTCAAAAGGTAGGATCTGCCCTTGACAAAGCCAAATTGGGTAGGATCCAATGTCTGTAGGTCCCCAATGTCTTTGTTTATGAGTTCCATAATGATCCTCTCCATATCTTTGCAGACCAGGCTCGTCAAGCTTATGGGGCGGTAATTTCCAGGGTCCGTAAAAGCACCGCCTTTGTGAAGTGGGACCACTGTTGCCGTACGCCACTCTTTGAGTACATATCCTGTAGTAAGGCTAAGATTAAACAGCAGCCTTATGTGTGGGTTTAGTTCCTCTTGGAGTTCATGTAGCACACATCCCGGGACACCATCCGGTCCCATTGATGCTGTGTTTTTAGCTTTAGAGAGGGCGGCTCTCACCTGGGCATCTGAGATGTTAGGGAGGCTACACTCTGCTGGGATAGTTATTTCTCCTTTTGGGGGAAAGGGGGCGGAGAAATTTGCACTGAACCTGTCTGCCAGAATGTTGGCAATGTCAGTGGGTTCAGTGTATTTTGTGTCATTTTGGACTAACTCTGAGCATATCTGGGAGTTTCCACCCAGGTTTCTAACATAGCTAAAGAAGGCCTTGTGATTGTCTTTTGTGTCTTTTGCGATTTTTCTCTCAAAGTTGGCCTTGGATGATTTTATGAGTGATCATAGTTTTTGCTAGTACTGATCAGAGATGCCTTCCCTTTTAGGGATTTTGCTCTGTCATGTAGTAGCTTCCTCCTCCTGTTGTAAAGTTTGTTTATGGCTGGGGTCCACCAGTGCCTTTGGGGGAATGGGTCTTGGTTTTATTTGGGATTGCATGATCCATGCATTCTTGAAGGTGCCCATAGAAGGCATTTGCAAAGGATTCAGCAGTGTGGGTTGTGGTTTCCACTGGCCCAGGGGCCTTGAAAGATACCACTTCAGTCTTAAGAAGTGTAAAGTTTGCTTTTGAGAAGTTCTTCACTGTGGTCTTTTGTGCAGGGGGTGGGGGCGGGATGTGGATTTCCAGTGAGATTAATTTATGGTCTGATCTTACCAAGGAGGGATGTACTTCCAATGTGGAGCATTTTGTCCCCATGTTTGTGATGATCAGGTCTAGTATATTGTCTCCTCTTGTGGGAATGGTGACTAGTTGTTCCATTGCATTTGAGTTTATGAATTCTAGGAACCTTTGGGCTAGGGTGTTGAGGCTTGAGTAATGTTCCCAGTCTATGTTTGGGTAGTTGAAGTCTCCCAAAATGATGGTATTTGGAGAGACATTCATACTCTCCAGTGTCTTCAGGAAGGCTGTGTGGGGTTCCTGAGTTTGAGAGGGTGGTCTGTAGCATACTACAAACTGTAAGGCAGTTTTGCCTATGGTTAGTTGCACCTGGATAGTCTCCGATGCTTCGTGCATTGCCACTAACCTGGAGGTGTGGGTATCTTTGATGAAAATGGATACTCCCCCTCCTTTTGTGGTTCGGTCCAAGTTTTGGGGCCGGAAAGCATGATATGAGGTAAAACCTGATAGTGCTGGGGTGCTCTCAGGAGCCTTGAACCAGGTTTCAGTCACTGCACAGACATCGATGTTCTCCATACTGAGGAGGGCTTCGAGTGCATGCATCTTGAGGTTTAGACTTCTGGCATTGAGCAGCATTACCCTTAGTTTTTTTTCCACTTGTGTTTTCTAGGGAGGTAGTTTTGTCATTTGAGCCTTGCCTAAAAAAGGCACTATGGGGGTGGCAAGAGCCTTGGCCAATATCCGGAAGCCCAGGGGTGACAGGTGCAAGCCATCCCTTGCGAAGCAGCGTGGCTTGTCAAGCATGTCATCCCAAGCAGACAGACATTGGATCCCCTTAGAATGACACCAGTAATTAAGCCAATTGTTAAAACTGATCATTTTGTCTTTGTACTGTGGCATCATTCTTGGTGAGGGTAAGATGCTGCTCAGGGTCAGGGTCATACCGGCCTGGGCTACATAATCAGAGAGCTCCTCTATGTCTCTTTTCATGTAGTCCAGGGAGGTACGTCTCAGGTCGTTCACACCGGCATGTACAATGACTGAGTCATATTTGTACTTGCTGTGGAGTGACCTGAGTGCTTGTGTTATGTGGCAGATTCTAGCTCCCGACAGGCAGCTTACTGTGACCCTCTCCTTGTTCAGTCTGGTGAGTGGGACGTCAGTGTGCCTGACTATGGAGTCACCTATTACAAGTGTGTCTGGCATGTTGTTTGGCCTTAAGGGCTGTGACTGTTTAGCACACTGACTTTGTGAACTATGTGTTGCATGTGCTATGTCTTGAGGTGGTGGTTGCTTGGGTGTCTGCTTTGGAGGCCTCTGTTGTTTTGGTAGATTTTTAATCAGCGCCTCCGAGTATGTTTTTGTGTGTTTATGTGTTTGGTTTGCAGTTGTGATAGGTCTATGTGAGACTGGGTTTGTGGTGTGCGTGGTTACCTTCTCCTCCTGACTGGTCTTGCCAGTACTGAATTGAGAGAGCTCAGCCTCCAGTTTGGCTATATAGTTGCATCTCTCGCATATATTTGTATTTGTTGGAAGGAGGAGAGGGTTGTCTGTGTACATGAGGCAACTGTAACATTGCCTTAAGATTCCCAGATTCACCAGCTGAACGGGAGAGGACGCCAGCAACTGACCCTTCGACATGCTAGAAATAGTGAAAAAGATTGCTGTGTAACTGTCAGAAAGGACCTATAGGGAAATGGGTACTCAACAGAATTTAGGTGAATGAAGTACTTTCGTTTGTTTAAGAGTGCTTTACCTATATAAAAAATGCTTAAGGAGCAAGTGCTGAGCTTTTCAGATAGAGTATAGGCTGTTTAGATTGCAAGTAGAACAGTTCTAAGGGAAAAATTGAAGAGCAGACTTGGTGGAGCCAGAAAAAGTTTAACCTTGTTTAACTGGTGCTGCGCTATGCGCATGACCGCGCAAAGCCGTGCAAACGCGGATTTTAAGCAGTGAACTACAAAAGAGCTAGGAATGGTCCCAAACAACCAATTACTAACAGCTTCTTGTGCTGAGGTCACTTCCCCCAAGGATAGGTAGGCTGCTCAAGGCTCCCCACTCCCACTGGTGAGCAAAGAAATTTCCTTCTATCCAAGTAAGGTAATGGACAACACAGGAACTACACCACAGCCCAGAATACAGCAATGCCTGTATACTGGTCTAAACTAGTCGAGAAAGGCGGGAAAACAAGGATTATTTTTTTGTTTTTTTTTTTGTAGAAATACACAGAAAATGCAGAGACAGTGATGAATTAGTTACACAGGCTAGCACACTTTAGTGGGCAGCCTCCACAGTTCAATTAAACAAACAAACAAGCAAACTTTCGACTAAATTCGACTAAATGTAACTTTAAGTGCAGATTTTAAAATAAATGCAGTAATCAGTAAAAAAACAGTTCAGGCTAGTTCAAAGTAAGCAGCAGAAGCTATTTTCAGTGAAAAAAAAGCAAAGATACTTAAATCCAGAAGGTAGTCGCTTTTTCGAGTTCCTTGCTGCTAGGACCACTCTGTAAACCCACGTGGAGCTTGTCTGAGCAGTATAGCCAGAAAAAAACGCCCAGAGGTGGATTTTAAGCAGTGAACTACAAAAGATCTAGGAATGGTCCCAAACAACCAATTACTAACAGCTTCTTGTGCTGAGGTCACTTCCCCCAAGGATAGGTAGGCTGCTCAAGGCTCCCCACTCCCACTGGTGAGCAAAGAAACTTCCTTCTATCCAAGTAAGGTAATGGACAACACAGGAACTACACCACAGCCCAGAATACAGCAATGCCTGTATACTGGTCTAAACTAGTCGAGAAAGGCGGGAAAACAAGGATTATTTTTTTGTTTTTTTTGTAGAAATACACAGAAAATGCAGAGACAGTGATGAATTAGTTACACAGGCTAGCACATTTTAGTGGGCAGCCTCCACAGTTCAATTAAACAAACAAACAAGCAAACTTTCGACTAAATTCGACTAAATGTAACTTTAAGTGCAGATTTTAAAATAAATGCAGTAATCAGTAAAAAAACAGTTCAGGCTAGTTCAAAGTAAGCAGCAGAAGCTATTTTCAGTGAAAAAAAAGCAAAGATACTTAAATCCAGAAGGTAGTCGCTTTTTTGAGTTCCTTGCTGCTAGGACCCCTCTGTAAACCCACGTGGAGCTTGTCTGAGCAGTATAGCCAGAAAAAAACTCCCAGTGGCGGATTTTAAGCAGTGAACTACAAAAGAGCTAGGAATGGTCCCAAACAACCAATTACTAACAGCTTATTGTGCTGAGGTCACTTCCCCCAAGGATAGGTAGGCTGCTCAAGACTCCCCACTCCCACTGATGAGCAAAGAAACTTCCTTCTATCCAAGTAAGGTAATGGACAACACAGGAACTACACCACAGCCCAGAATACAGCAATGCCTGTATACTGGTCTAAACTAGTCGAGAAAGGCGGGAAAACAAGGATTATTTTTTTGTTTTTTTTTGTAGAAATACACAGAAAATGCAGAGACAGTGATGAAATGCAGAGACAGTGATGAATTAGATCCTTGTAGGAAAAGGTCCAGCAATAAGGCTGAAACCAGATTTATTTGTTCTTTTGGAACTGAGGGAATTCCTGAGAACGTTGCTCTTGAGAGAAATATCTGTCACTCTCCCTACAATACCATTTACAGGACCTATTTGTTCTCCATTATTTTCCTCCATTATTCTACATATAAAGCCAGACAGAATCCTTTTTTGTTGTCTTTGCTTGGGTAAGGGGCATTGAGGCTTCTTAGGAATGGGGTGAGATTTTGGATAAGGAAAGGGAGGAGCAATAGATAGGGCTACTCCCTATGAGTTAACTGAGCCTGATGTTCCACAGGCTTCCCCTTTTGATCACTTTATCATTTTTTTGTAAGACCTCATTTTTCCAGTTGTCTACTTATCTATTCCTTGGCAGTGATGGTAGGCCAAAGTCATAGCAAGGAACGGGGGATAAGATAGCTCTTTGACTGATTGTGTATTTTAACTTTTTGCTCAGATTTTTTGAATACTTCCTGTGAAGGTGGTCCGAATTGCAAATTCTTATCTAAAATAGCATTAAAGAATATGTGCTTTGAAATCATTTGCTACAGGTTTTATCATAATTCAAGCATGTCTTTTTATAACTGAGCTCAGGGCAGCAGCCCTGGATGCTACAGCATTATAGCCACATTTTATGGCAAGTTTTCTCCCTTGAGAAAATAGTTGTCTTTCTTTATTTATTTTTTGTTGATTGAGTTAATCCCACTAGGCTTGTGTCTTCTTTTCAGGGGAGATGCCAGGTGGTATTAGTGCTACTAGGAGAAATTTGGTCAGAGTATTGGGGAACTTCCCCTACACTTTTCAATAGATACTGTGGAATCTTTTACATGCACCTGAGATACCACCAACTCAGGCAGATGGGGCTGTGGTTTAACACTGTATATGAAGGACAACATACTTAAGAGTATAACACCTCCCATGCTGCACTGCAGTGTCAGTAATCCAGTCCCATGGAGTGGGCAAAGAACTCACAGCCTTCTGATCTTCAAGCACCAAAGGTAAGCAGTTTACCTGTTGTTCCATTTTCAAGCACCAAAGGTGAATGTGTTACCTGTTGTTCCACTGACTGCTTAATTCTATGGGTCTCCCCTTCTGTGAAATGAAAATGACAAATTCACCACAGTAACAGGTAAAAGCAAACAAAATCTGAGGGTAATGCTACTCAATGCTAGAAGTCTAAACCTCAGAATGCACTCATTCGAGGCACTCCTTAAAATGGAGAACATCAACATCTGTGCAGTGACAGAGACCTGGTTCAAGGCTCCAGTGAGCACCCCTGCATTACCAGGCTATAATTCATACCACACCTTTCAGCCACCTAACCTGGAACAAAACACTAAAGGCAGAGGCATATCCATATTCATTAAGGCTACCCACACCTCCAAGCTAGTTGCTCAGCATAATGCATCTGAGATTATCCAAGTGCAACTAACTCTGGGCAAGACCGCAATCCAAACTGTAGCTTGATACAGATCCCCCACCATGCCCCAGGATTCCCATTCCTCATTTCTTGATACACTGGAAAATATTAGGGTACAACCCAACACCCTAAGAATGGGTGATTTCAACTACCCCACCATTAACTGGGAAAACTACTCATGTGCCAACTCTTTTGCTCAACATTTTCTGGAATTCATAAATTCCAATGCCTTTGATCAACTTATCCACACCCCCACCAGGGGCAGCAATATCCTAGACCTGGTCATCACCAACATGAGTGAATGGTGTTCCACACCACAGGTCAATTCCTCATTGGTCAGATCTGACCACAAACAAATCACCCTAGACATTCACATCCCCCACCCCATTAGGGAAACCATGATAAAAAATTTCTCCATAGCCAACTTCACGCTTCTTAAAACAGAAGTGGCAAATTCACGACACCCATCCAGATGGACAATAGAGGTACGACTGGTGAATCTTACACAAATGCACTTTATAAGCACTTACATGAGTGCATGGATTGTGTTATCCCTAACAGAACCAAGGTGCTATCCTCCAAAAAAAGGAAGCCAATCTGCTTGTTCCCCTGCCATAAACAAACTCTACAACAGAAGAAAGAAACTGCTGCAAAATAGAGTAAAATCCCATGATTGGAGGAACTCCCTGGTCAGCCTCATAAGAAGCTGAGATCCCACAAAAAAATCCTCCAAAGCTAGTTACAAAAACAAAATCACCACTGTGTCTAAAGACAACCACAAAGCATTCTATAGCTATGTCAGGAATCTCAATGGCAACACTCAGATCTGCTCTGAGTTACAGCACAATAGCACTAAATATATAGAACCAAGTGATATTGCCAACATCCTGGCAGATAGGTTAAGTGCTAACTTTACCCCCCTCTCACCCCCTAAAGGGCCCATCTCTATATCGGAAGAATGCAAAGTTCCTGTAATTACGGCTGCACAGGTAAAAACCACACTCTCCAAAGCCAAGAACACAGTATCCATGGGACCTGACAACATCCCAGGCTGCATTCTGCAAGAACTACAGAATGAACTGGCACCCCACCTAAGCACCATGTTCATTCATAGTCTCACCTCAGGCTTTGTGCCCACTGAATGGCGCACAGTGACGGTTATCCCACTCCACAAAGGGGGATCCACCATGGACCCCGGGAGCTACTGCCCATTAGCCTGACGAGCCTGGTCTGCAAGGCCATGGAATGTATCATCATGGAACTTATAAACAGAGACATTGGCAATCTCTAAACTCTGGACCCCACCCAGTTTGGGTTTGTAAAAGGCAGATCATGTGTCCTAAACTTGATAGACTTTTTTGAAGCAGTCACCAAAGCCATAGATGAGGGTTAGGTGGTTCACACAGCCTATCTAGATCTTGCCAAGGCTTTTGACACCATCCCCCACTCTGGAATTATAGATAATGTCACTAAACTAGGTAAAATTCTTATGTTACAAGATGGGTTGCCAACTGGCTCAATGACAGAACCCACACTGTGAAAGTAGCAGACTCCAAATCCAACTTCAGACCAGTGACAAGTGAGGTACCACAGGGTTCAGTCTTGGGTCATCTCTTGTTTGGTATCTACTTCTCTGAAGTACAGGCTAACACAGAAGATCTTTGGCTAATGAGGTTCGCAGATGACTGCAAACTAGGAGCCATAATCGAAACTCCTAATGACGTGGACATCCTACAAAAGGGCCTCACTGAGACAGATGCCTGGTGTCAAAGCCATGGCCTCAAGCTCAATGCCAAAAAGTGCATTGTCATCCCTTTTGGTAAAAACTCTGTACCCATGAACTACCACATAGGCGGTAGTCTACTTAACACCGAAAGTGTGAAAAGAGACCTTGGGACACAGATGGACAGTAGTCACTCCTTTGATAATCACATCGCCACAGTAGTCAGGAAATCCTTCTACGTGGCACACCTCATCACAAAAGGTTTCTCATCCAAGAAAAAGGAGGCAATTGTAACCTCTACTCATCACTTCTTAGACCAATTATAGAGTACAATGCTCCTTTTGGTATGTACCTCACAAGACATCTACAACAACTGGAAAGGCCACAGAAATACCTCAAAAAGAGGATTACCGGCCTCAAATTGATGCCCTATGCAGACTGTCTCAAAAAACTCCAGCTTTACTCCATCACATATCACCTACTCAGAGGCGATCTCTGCCTAACATACAAAGGTACGTCAAACCCAAAGCTGTTGGACATGCTCCACTTAAAGAAATCCCAATTCCTCTAAGCTACATGCGCTAGGGACCTAAAGCTTGTCACCACAGCAAACAGAACATGCTGGAGGGATAGAGTCCTGTCCCAGAGACTTCCCATACTCTGGAATAAACTACCTATCTATATCAAACAAAGCTCCTCATTAGCACTCTTCAAGAAAAATCTTAATGATTGGATGGGAAATAGGAGATTCACTCCGGGGATTACTTCTGTGGCTCTGCTCGACAGAGGCACAGGAAAATAATTTTCTTGGGTGGCGAAAGCCAGGGTACCTTTTTGGCTAGGCTTATATAGGCCCCATGGCCGATAGCCTAGTACCTACCTATGAACCTACCTATACCTATGAACCTGTGTACTGTCAAGAGCTTCTCTTGTTTAAGTGATCATTTCATTCAGGATCTCATGTTAGTACTTTAGTATATGTTTCTTATAGTAAAGAGTTCTGAAGGCTGGAGATGTTGTGATACAAACTTTCTTCCTTCATTTCTATAAATTTTACTACTCTCCTCCAATTATCCATGTATGTAGTTTTTATGATAACTCTCTTAAAATCATTAATCTAAAATGAATCTCCTTACTCTCCTATCATCAATGCTCTTCTCCCTCTCTTCACTTTCATCATATCTAGTCCCTATACGACCTATGCTAAGCAGTCCTATAGAAATTACCTCTTACACCAGTAACATAAATCACTACTCCTTGCCCATCGCTGCTCATCTCTTTCCTTTCCCACAGGCAATATATTGCTCTTCAAACCGAAATTGTTTCAGACATAGATAACATTTTTATATAATGTTCTACATTAAAATTACTGACAATTTAACCAAAATTAAATCTTACCTTTACTATGCAATCTTGAAATTCCTCCAGCTTTGTGGTGATATCCCCCCTGACCGTGGTCCCAACATCACTCAATTCCCATCATCAACCCATATTACGGGTTCATGAAATATGCTTAAATTTATCTCAGTAAATGCACATAGCATGTGCAACAAAATCTCTGAGTTGCATGCTTGGAGAAATGTACAATCTCCTGACATTCTAGTAATCACTGAAAGCTGGCTTAAACCTCACATAAAAGATACTGAAGTACTTCCTCCTGGCTTTAATATGTTCAGAGCTGATCGACTTAAAAGAAAAGGAGGCATTGTTGCAGTAATATATCCTGATTCTATCTCTTTAAACCCCTCACAACCAATCAATACCCTCCTTTGACAAAGATGAACTATAAAAGTCTCTGCATTATAACTTTATACATACCCCCTGGCAATAATGTATCAACTCTGGAAAGTATCCTATCATGGGTGACAAAACCTATCTCTCTGGAAACAGTAATAATAGGTGATGTCAGCAATGACTGGCAGAAACATAACTTACAATTCCTCACAGATAGCATAAACCTATTTGGATTTTTTCAACTAATTACTCACTCAGCCTTAACCAATTCTGCATACCAAAATAGCTCAATTATTGACTGGATTTGGGACTCCCATCCTAGCAAATTCTGTATATCCAAAAAACTTCCAGCCTCTACCAGTGATCATCACCCCATCTGCACAACTCGGCTTTATCTCTCTCATGCAGAAACATACCTACAAGACAGTACAAAAGCTATCCAACTTTGACCAGCAGGCCTTTACAAATATATTAAACTCCATTAACTGGTCCTTCCTTAAATACTTACTGTTGGATGATGCAGTTGAACAATGTCATTCTCCATTCCTAAACACCTTAGACAGTTTAACTCCCAACAGAAGGAAAAGTCAAAACCAACTATACTCCTTAGCTTTCTGTCTGTACCAGATCACTCATGCAAAAAAGAGACAAGGCTTGGACAACTTACCTAAAACATAAGACTCATAATAATTTACAGCATTTCAAACCACTATGTAACCTTGTAAAGAAACAGGTTAATTTAGATAAAAAAAAACTCTATGCAAAGCCACAAGATCAGCACAAATCCAGTCCAAAAACCTTCTGGCACACTTTCAAAAAAATCCTACACCCAGAAAGTTAGTCTTCCCCCCAACCCTCCTGTGATTGTACCTCCCATGACATAGCATACATAGCATCTGAATTTAACTCTTACTTCATTGAAAGCATAGCTTCCATCACTAACTAATTCTCTCCATGACCCACTACTTTCTCTCAGCCTCCTATTACCTGTCACTCCCACATTTTCCCTTCGACCAATTCCCACGTCCTTCGTCAAATCCCTCTTCTGCAAGCTCAAGCCATATTCTCCCTCTGTAGACAATCTTCCTAATGAATTCCTAAAAATGGCAGTTGACTCAATTGCCTACCAAGGCTCCATAATCATTAATAGATCTATCTCAGGGAAGCTTATGTCCCCTCCCTGTGGAAAACATCCTACATCCTTCCCCTCCACCAAGGTGACACCTCCACAGAAATTTCTAACTTTGGGTCAATTTCTAGTCTTCCACGACTATCAAAACTTCTGTATCCATAAACAACTTCTTCAATACCTACTTAAAAATAATCTTCTCTCTCCCACCCAACATGGATTCAGACCAGCACACAGCACTCTCAGTGTTCTGACACTGTCAGCAAAGCTGGTGACTCAGGAAACCTTGTCTCTTCTCTGTTCTTAGACTTATCCAAAGCCTTTGATACTGCCTCCCATCCCAAACTCTTATCCAAACTGTCTCTTCTGGGCTTAACTGAAACATCCTTACAATGGTTCACTAGCTATCAGTCTATCAAATGAAACTCTAACCTCTCTCCTTACTTACCAGTCAGCACTGGGGTACTCGAAGGCTCAATACTAGGTCCACTCCTCTTCAAGATCTTTATTAACCATCTTAATACTGACACCAAACAAACCACCTAATTCGATATGCCAATAACTCTACAGTAATCTGCTCTGCCAGGAATCTTTCTCATCCTCAGAGCTTAACTCAAGAAACATTCAATTCCATTGAGTCTTGGCTCACCAACAACCATCTACTACTTAACTCCCAAAAAACTAAACTTCTACTATTTTTACCAAAACAATTTTCTCCAGATACTTCTAACTTTGCTATTTCTTCTCTGAACAATACCTCAATTGATGTGGTTTCACACACAAAACTGTTAGGCGTAACTATTACCAACACTCTTAAGATTGACCTGCATATCAGCAACAACATAAAAAAAACTAATCAAAAATTGGGCATGAAATATAGGACTAAGAAATTCATCTTCAACTCTGCAACAGTAAGCCTTGCCACCAGCTCTCTCTTTACCCTTCCTTCTATACGCTTCACCTATCCTAACCAATCTTGACTCTTCCCTCAAAACAAAACTTAGTCAATGTTATAATAAAGTAGCTAAATTTGCCAGAGCAGGCCCACTACTCTCACAATTGCTCTGCTCTCATTCCCTAAATAGGCTTAAACTACCTCACCTTCTCACCTTTAATCAACTAACAGTAACACATGAAATACTGTGCAACTCCTCATTTTCACAAACTATATCATCACTACTTCAACACTATATTCCATCTCGTGATCTACGTTCTTCTTACAAGTATCTACTATCTGTTTACAAACCTCAAAGATCTAACAGTGTTAGTCTGTACTCTCAGTGTGGTGTCAAATCATGGAATATCATTGCAGAATCATCAGACTTATACCCCACTACTATTGCTTCAAGTTTAGGCTGAGAGAACATCTAACCAATAATTGGATCTTCCCATGCTCCATGCCATCTTAGTACTCTTTTCCATTCCTTTCTCCCCAGTCTTAATAGAGTTTTTCTTGATCTATCCTACTTCCCTTCCTGCATTACCTACTTTCTAGCCTAACCTGTCTATAATGTCTTAACCTTCTAATGTTCCTTCTCTCTGTTCTTCCACTAACCTTTGTCTATCAAAGAAATCATTGAGAGGTTGTACATTACCAATGTCATTATTTATAAAGTCCATAATGATCCTTTCCATAGCCTTGTATATGATTCCTGTCAGGCTTATAAATCTATAATTACCAAGGATCTGTTCATACCACACATTTATGAAAGGGGGATGACTGTTGCTGTTCAACATTCTTCTGGCAGAAAGCCCCTTTGCAGGCTGATATTGAATAACATTTATAGATAGTCTGACAAGTCATGTTTCAGACTGACCAGTAGGCAGCTATGAATGTTTTCTGGCCCCATGAAAGTAGTGTTCTTGGCCTTGGATATTGCCTTTAGGACTTGTTATTGGGAGATTTGAGGAGGGACTGTCGATGAAGGTATGTAATCTAGGAATACAGGAAGGATGAGGGGGTGAAGTTTGAACTAAATTTGTCTGCTGGAACATTGGCTATGTCCTCTAGGTCTGATTATTTGATATCCTCTAGTATTAGCTCTGCAAAGTTCTGTGCATTGTGACTGAGATTTTTGACATAGTTAAAAAAGGTTTTGTAGTTATCTTTCACCTATGTGTCTATATTTACCTCATATTTGACTGTGGTTGATTTGATCAGGGTCTGAAGTTCCTTGTTAAGTTTAGAAGGAAGAGTCACTGTCATCTTGAGAGCTAAATTTAGTTTTGCATTCAGAGAGCTTTTTCGTTTTTCTTGCTTCCATCTACAGTCTTAAGGTGACTAATCTATGGTCTGATTTGACCAAGGAGAAAATTACAATTGGTAGGGATCAAAGCTGCCACATATTGCTAAGGGCCAGGAACAGGATTTTATTGCCTTGGTTGGGGTGCAGATGAAATGGTCCAGAGAGTTTGCAGTGATGATGACTATAAATTTAAGGCCATACATGCTTGAGGATGTGTAAGTCTCCTAGTTAATGGAAGAGTAGTTGAAGTCTCCTGGGAGAATGGTGTTTGTCTTATTGAATAGTGATTGCAAACTGGTTAAGTAGGAAGTATAAGATGAGAGGAGATTCTACAGGTAGCCATGATATGAGAAGGGGTTCTGTTAAAACTAAGTTGGACAGGAGGGGATCTAGGTCATTATCTTGTCCTATTAATCTGCAGCTGAAATGGCATTTTAAGATATGGAGACTCTGCTACCTTTAGTGCCTTCATCTAACTGAGTGGGCCTAAATGTGTTGTAGACAGTGAAACCCTGAACTGATGGAGGACTGCCACTGGTCATGAACCATGTCTCTGTGACAATGCATATATCGTAAGGAGTTATTGTATGGAGTAGAGTTTTAGTGCTGAGCAGCAATACCATTGTGTCATCTATATTCTGTTTTGTTACGTTGGAAGTTGTAAGAAGACAGAGATTGGGTGAAAATGCACTATGGTGGTGGGCAAGGATTTAGCCAATATATGAAACCCTTAGGGAGATATGTGCAGGTTATCCCTGGCAGACCAGTTTGGGCTATCTACCATCTCCTCCCAGGGTGATATACATCGTACCCCCTTAGAATGATACAAAAACTAAGGCAATTGTTGAAATCAATAATCTTTTGTTTATATTGTGGGCATCATTCCTGATGATGGCCCAAGGCTGCTCAAGGCAAGGTTCATACCTGCATCAGACACATATTCTGAGAGCTCTATCATGACCTGTTTTCATATAGTCCAGGGAGGTATTGTCTTACGTCAATTATGCCCAGGTGCACTATGACTGTGTCATATATGTATTTTTAGGGCAAAGACTTGAGTGCATATTTAATATGGTGAATCCTGACACCTGATAGGCAACTTGCCATGACCCTCTTCTTGCATAGCTTGGTGAGTGACACATTGGTTCATCTCTGTATTGAGTCACCTATGACTAAGATATTAGATTGGAAGTTGGCCTTATGCGCTTTTGAATTGAGTCAATGTACCTCTTAGATGTATATTTCATGGTGGGTGCTGCCTGTTTTGTGTGTTTGTGAAGTTGCTGAGCGTACTTGTTTCTTAAGTTATAGTTAGGAGAGTTTTCTGATTTAGGTAGGCTAAAACATCTCAGCATATGTAGGTCTATGTGTTTGGGCTTAGCTGTGTGTGATTGGTTTAGTATGGTGTATGGTACTGAAGACCTGCAAGTTATTTGCCATGGCCTTGTGTGAAAGCTTTGTGTTCAATAACATTATATAAATACATCTCTCACATAGCGTCCATTTGTTTAAGCAACAAGCGGTTGTCAGTAAACATGAGACAATTTCTGCATTGTCTCAGGATGCCCATTTAAATCAACCTGGTGCAGAGATGCTTGAAAGTGCAAATCCATGGTTCCAGGTGCTTACTTATTTGGGCTGAAGGGGCAATAGCTCTTATAAGGTTTGTAGTTGATTACTGAAGGTACTATCTGTCTGGTAGCGGACACAGTGCTGGTTCAGCACAGCTTCACACAGCTAGGAATGAATGATCCTTTGTTCCTTCTCTTACCAGAAGCAGCACTAGCCTCATGCTGCTTGCAAAGAAGTAGTATTAACCCAGATGTTTATCGGTTCAGTACACTTACTGTTGTCTTCTCTTAGCAGATACCTTGGATAGAACCTAGAGCTGTTGGACACAACAGAAAGGCAAGCTGCACGATACCCTGAAGAGGTTCTGACTAAAATTGCAACCAAATCACTCAGTGAAGTCCCATACACACTGCCCTATCTGAGACAAACATGAATCAATTTGCCTATGCTCCTCCCCTCACCAGGAGCAAAGCAGTAGAGCTAATACAAAGCTGGCTCATAATAGCAATTTCCAGGCTTTCCAGTGACTGGTAATCTCAGAAATGGTAAGAAATAATGTCCCTCTGCTCCTTCTCTCACTAGGAGCAAAATAGAATCAATAACCCAAATCAGATCCTAGGCTCACCAGTAATTGGTAGTCAAATCTCAGATGTTACAGATTTTAAAAGTAAGACACAAAAAATTATAATTCTCTGAAATTTGTGATGTGTACTAAATAAGTGGGATTGTATGATACAAAGGACAACTCAGGATTTACAAGTCTAAGGGGAGGACCTTCAAGTTAACCCCTCACTGCCCAGTAGAAGATCAGACTGGGAGGAGAATGTTTGTCTTTCGGCTTTTCCCAGTTAGGGGTTGCCACAGCGGAACTCTGGTCCGCTAATGATTGGCAGTAGATTTTCACGAATGCCGAGGTGCCAGCTCGACGTCCAACCTTCAACGAAGGCACGCCCATTTACGCATGTCTTTCAAACGCCACCCAACCGCGGGGAGGACATGCAGACTCCACAGAGAAGGCACTCCCCGCACTCCAGCCGGGAATCCAAAGTCAAATTTACAGCAGGGTCAGGCAGCTCAGTAAAAACACAAGAGGGATGTGGTGGGTGGGAAAAATCAAATGCAGACAGACAACAGTGGTAGTCACACAGCAGTTCAGCTAAATAAGAATGCAGCTAAAGAACAAAGCATATTTCTTAGCTCATCCCACTGTTTGGCTAGATTGGATTCCTTTTAAGCACTGAATGTAAAAGTATTTTTTTTTCTAACGGACCCTAGCCAAGAACTTATTCCAAGAAGAAAAAACTTTGAGGTAAAAAAAAAAAAACTCAAAATAAAGCAAACTCTAATATAACAGTAAAAATAAATAATAATAATAATACTATTAATAAATAATGGAAGTATCCAAACTTAAAATGAATATTTCCAATCCTCTCCAAGAACTTTCAAGATTCCAAGAAGAAAAAACTTTGAGGTAAAATAATATTTAAAATAAAACAATCTAAAAATAAAATGCAGTCAAACAACAGCAGTGGTCACACAGCACTTCAACTAAAAATGTTGTTGAAAAAAAGAACAAAGTGTTCTCAGAATCTGTAACATAACCTAGATGGAACATTAGCTGGGAAGTGAATGTAGATCATTTTCCTCTAGGGCTGAATTTTGACTCCCTGGTAGGGGAGAGTTCCACTTTCCTTTTAGCATATGGGATGCTCAGTACAGACAGTTGGTCTGTATTAGGCTTCAGGCTTTGGATACCAACTTAAACAAGTCCTGGATGGGAGGCTGGGAGAAGGAGGGATGAGAGGGCTTGTCTAACATCTGTAGTTCAGATAATGACAGGGAACCTGATTTAGTTGAGATAGCTGATTTAAATGAATAGATTCTCAGTTATGAAAGGCAGTTGCTTTCAAGGTCTGGATAATCAGATAGGCTTCTTGGACCTCCACCTTATGAAAATAGATTTCTCACACACAAAGATGGAAAGAGTTCAGTCCTTGCCCATGTTGCTAAGAAAATGGGTGCTTGACTCAGATGTCCTTGGAGAGGCATCCAAACCGATATGTTTATAGACAATATGGCTTGGGAGGACATGATGGGATCTGTCTGTATGACTGTCTCTAGAGGGGAAAAGTCAACAGTATCAGGAAATGCAGGGTGATGTAAAACTGCCTCTTTGGGAACAATGCCCTCACGCCTAGATAGACTTTCATTGTCCTGTATCTCCATTCTTTCACCTTAGGACTCTTCTCCACAGATAGTGTTTCCCCTGTAAGAGGTCTACTACAGAAGCTGAAATGCTAGAGGAAATGGAAGACTGACAGAACAAAGCCTCAAGCCTTTTCTTGCCCATATGGAGTTGAAGAGTACATGCACATGTACTACACTTTAATTTAATTGATTCTGTGTTTAAATAAGCAAATATCATAGTCATTGACATTGTGCTCTGATATAATGAAAATAGAACATAGAATGTGGTAGTCTCTTTGAAGAATCTGCATAGTGTATGCATACTTATTATTTTTTTCTAGGATGGACATACCCTATAAGCAGGCTGGTGTATGACCCTTAGCTCCTCCACCAAAAGCTATATACAGTAATGCACAGGATAAGGAAAAGGTGACCACAATGGAGTGTTTAACTCTGAGCTCTGAAGAAACATTCTAAACTGCAGAACTGACAATACTGCACATACAATCACTCTGAACCATGCCACAGCAAGAAAGAAGTAAAGATGGTAGAGGCAGATGTCAATGTTGTACTGAGAATGTGCAGATGTCTACAGGAAGGTGCAAAGGTCTGGAAGTTGGGTTAGCTACAGTATCAGAAGACCCACTTGTCATTAATACTGTAACAATGACCAGTATGATGAACATGATGTGCTATACTACATGGACAGACAGATGGATGGACACAAACATATATATGCACACAGGTCTACCTGAGAAGGCCGACAAGCGAAATCACAGACAACGAGATGACCGACAGCGGAAGACTGACAGCGGAAATACCCGACAAGTGGAAATCCCGACGCAGAAAGCACTGACATGCAAAATAAGCGTGATAGTGACGGACTTTAGGGTTAGGGTGTGGGTACGGTAAGTGTGCAATAGTGACAGACTTTAGGGGTGGGTGTGGGTAAGGTAAGTGTGCAATAGTGACGGACTTTAGGGTTAAGGTGTGGGTAAGGTAAGTGTGCAATAGTGACTGACCTTAGGGTTAGGGTTTGGGTTAAGGTTAGTGCATAGATAGTTGTGTATGTCAGGTTTAGTGTAGGTTTGTGTGTTGTGTGTGTGTTTTTCAGAAAAGGAATTTGTTTTGTGTTGTTTTGTTGACTGTCGGGATTGTGGTTTGTCGGGCATGTGAACTTTCGTGTTTTTGAACTTTCAATTTTGTGGTGTCGGTGATCTCGTTGTCAGCTTTTGAGCTTTCAGTGTTGTCATCCATGCACACACACACACACACACACACACACACACACACACACACACACACACACCTGAAATAACTAAAATTTAGCTTAGGATACTATCCTTTTATTGCCGATTTTCTGTCAAAGCATACATATTCATAAACTATTATTCTGCATTTATCCTGATCCAATATACAAACAATACTAATAATTGATATTTCAAACAAGGAAGATCTTTATACTTATTTGAGCCTGCCCTGAAAAAGATCCAGACTTCCCCAGGAAGGCTGGCCTTGCCACTTGAGATATTATACTCTTCTCATCCTCACATATGGACAACTTTCCTCTGTATAATCCCACTTCCTCATATTCCCAGACTCGTTTGTACTAACAAAATATTCCTTACCACATTTTATCCTTTTCCTGATGGAACCCATAGTGCCTCTGCTGTCATTATGTCTCGACACCCGTCACCTTACAGCTATGTTCCTGTGGATCAATGCTTCTCTTCTTATCATGGGGCCTTATAAATGACTACTTTGGTGAATGATGTATCAAAAGCTTTTTGTAAAACACATGGACAAACAGTTTATGAGTACTAAGTGATACTCCTAACTGCCACATGTTGGGGAAGACCCTAGGTACGCCACAAATAAATACAACCTATTATGATGTCCAATCACCTCAGGTTATTGTTGAAACCCTACTGTTAGGTCAGCAATTATAACTCTGAGTGCTAACACATCAAAAAAAAAAAAAAGACCGAAACTGCAGGTGAACTGAGAATCTTGAACATCGCCCTTCACCTTTAAACTCATTTTTTGCAGGGGGGCAAGCCCCCCCAAACATCCCTGAACTTGTACATGTCAACTCTGACAGTGCCATATGTCAGAGGAAAGGGAATATTCTGCGAAATGGTGATCTCGGAAATGATATATACAAGTCTGAGCTTTTTCTATAATTCATTGTCTGTATTTCGGGACTCATTCATGCCAGCTCCAATGTTTCAACTGGTTACAGTTATGGTTTCACAGATGGGAAATTTCAGCAAGTAGCCAATTAAATCAAACATATTTGGTGAATTATTCTTTGATAATGAATTAATATTGTACTTATTTCCTTTCCCACCCTTGATCAAATGATACAGAATCACACTTTTGTGTGATCACAGCTGACTAATGCCTATGTCGCCTCCATCTGACCACCTATGGGATTCATAGCACTACAACAAGTACATTTTAATTTATCACTGGAATGTTTGACTTCTTCAGAAGACTGGTTTACAATTAAAAAAAAAAGAAAAAAAAGAAGAAAATTATTTGAGTAATATTTCAGTATTCTGAGCAATTTTCACTTTTTTTCCAACATATTAGTGGAGTCACTCAAAAATTAAGTATTTCTTTCATATTATGGAAGGTGTGGTCAGGCCTTCAATAACAAATATATATATTTTTATATAAGAGGTATCAAAGTGTACCATCAACAGTAAGGATTACTTTTCTCATTACAGGGGATGGGAATGGGAAACCTAAAACATGCATTTTATTTTTAAAATCTGCTACCAGGGTAATTCTGATTATTATTATTTTTATTATTTATTTATTATTTATTTATTGCATTTGTTTACCGGGCAAGTCCACTGGGCCTAGAATGAGCCCATTTTCAGTGGAGGCCCAGGGAGAAAAGCCCCACATTTAATTACATACAAAGAAATGCTCCACACAATACAGCGTATGTCAAGCAGTAATAGTAGTACATTAAAATAAAATTAATAACAACTGTGAAGAATATTATTATTATTATTATTATTACTGTTATTATCAATCAGGGTAGCTTTGATTCATTTTGGCCCAGGCAAAACAGTAGATAGTGAAACACTTTTACTCTATAAATCCTCTTTACCACTGCTCCTAATTTTGCAAAAGATCACAAACCTACCTGTCTGGTTGCAAATTTCCCCTTACAGAATGCCTCCACTCTTCATCTCTCTTTAACTTACCTGCTCCTCCACTATCAATAAACAAATTTAATCAAGTTATCAAACAATTACTTTAACCAGCCTATCCATATAAAATATGCTTATCTTAGGTGACTTTAACATTTACCTTCTAGTAGCCTTAGAGTATGGCATAAATAACTTCCTTTCACCTATGAACCTTTTAAAAAAATCTCATAACTCCCTCCTACAATTTGCTATCTTCCCAATCCAGTTACTGATCCTCTACTCCACAACCCCTTTGTAAAAATGAAAGGTTGTGAAAATCCCTTAAATCAAATTCCTTCAGATACTGCCCCTTCCCCCCATGCAGATGATCTTTTGTAGTTTAGACTTTTATGTCAGGAACGTACCACCTCTTCTCTTCTCCAATCTCTGTGCTGTGCAATAGCACAATGCCCAGCATATGGAAACAAGCATTTTTCTACCTTCTTCCCAAAAGATTTGATCCAAACTCATCATCTGACTTTAGGCTCATCTCCAGCCTTCCTATACTTGATGCACTGCTGGTTAAGTTAGCGTCTCACCATTTTGCAGATTACTTAAAAATGCATGATGCTAACTAATTGCCAGCATGTCTTTTGTTCTGCCAGAAACACCTTGATGACTATACCATCATGTGATGATGTGAGGTAGTGCCACCTATGCCAGGAGGAATAAGTAGTGGATGTGTAACATATGCCAGCACAGCTAGCTGGAGTTTTGTAAAGAATTATATGTCATTTGTATATACAACTGATTTGTACAGGTGCTTGTGTTGAAAATGTATTTGTAAAGTTGCTTGCATTAAAAATGTACCAGCAGTGGGTCCTGCTGGACAGAAAATAAATACACCTGTATGTCAGACTGTATTGTAACTGTTGAAATGAATATATTGCAACAGAGGAAACTGGAAGAGAAGAGGTTAATCTCAGTCCAGCTAAATTTGAAAAATAACCTGAAATGAAATTACTTGGTATAAGCAATAAAGGTTGTATCTCACAGGTCTGAATGCAGCCAGAGATGCAACATCTGTGAAAACAAGGACTAGGAATCCTGCTGTATTGTCCTTCGTAGTGAACTAATTGGTACCCTGGAAGGGTGGAAGCGTTGAAATGGTTTTATAGCTTCCAGATGCTGTAACACATCTTAGCCAAGCTTTGTGTGCACGTATTGTGACACATACATACAAGATCCTAGCTCAGTTTCTAGTAAAGGGGGTAGTGTGGGAACCACAGAGTCAGGTCACCAGATGTCATTCTGTAATCCAGCACTGAAATGATGCTTTAATACTAGATGAAACATGTCTCAGGGCAGTCTGTTTGTGAAACCTGACAAGAAAGACCACTCACCCACATCAACTTGCCTTGCTCTTAAGAAAGTAGGAAACAGTAATTCTTTAGAGCAGTCAGGAAAATATAGTAAGATTAGTCAAGTATTGTTTTTCCTGTATCTGTGTGAATCTTTCCATCGGTGTTACTTTTAATATTTTCTGTGTTTGAAACTCTGGTGTTTATTATAAATAGATATTCAGTATTTTCATGTTCTTTTATTATTTATTATTTATTATTAAATATATTTAAGCTTTCATTGTGGTTGGCCTTTTTAGGGAATATTTAATCTCTGAGAGTACTTATATTTTTTGGT